>NC_051184.2:154438845-154464794 GCF_013339695.2 Rhipicephalus sanguineus | reverse complement strand
CGCCCTTTGTAATAGGTTGCGAGCTTTAAACGGCCCACCAGTTATGTAATTTTGCATTGGGTGATGCCCGGTCGCTGTTTCCTTCTCCCGCCATTGCTGTATAACATACGTTGACGTGGGAGAGAGGGGGGGGGCGTGAAGAACTTTACTGAGACCCCGAGCAAATGGATCATGCGTTTATGGGCTTCCTTGGCAATCAATACAAGTCCACTTGCGAGGAGCCCACTATGCTATAAATCATTGCAATTTTTGTGAAGTAGGGAAGCAGGCACTACACCATTTTTCGTCACTCTACAGAGAGCCGTGGTACCTGCTAAACACATGTAAGGCATATGCACACATTGTTGATGGTGTGCCTGATGACGATGAAGACTTATGGCGGAGCCCTTTGTAATGGGTTGGGAGCATTCAACAACGAACTCGTTGTGCAATCCGCATTGTGTGACGCCTGGTTACAGAATTTGCGTTGTGTGATGCTTGGTTGTTATTGTACTCTTTTACCACGCTACATTGCATTAGTTAATGTGCTTCCTTCCCGACATGAAGCCTGTATAGGACCTTTTTGCAAAGCAGTTTCAAGCACCGGCATGGCTCAGAGGTTGAATACTGGGCTCCCACGCAGAGGACCCAGGTTCGAACCTCGTTCCATCCTGGATGTTTTTCTTATTTCGAGCCATAGCGGTGGCGCCAAAAACGGCTGCTGAAATTATAACAGCTTTCACTGAAAAACAAAGAACCGTGTAGTGTTTGTGCATGGAAGCAACACTGCCATGCATGCTGAGGAAGAGGAACTTTTAGATGCGAAGTACCTTATGATGGTGTTCAATCCGGTGGTGGTGGTGTGCGGCGTGACCACGCTTACTGCGCATGCGCATACCCTCTCCCCCTCTCCACCTCCCCTTTCCACTTTCTCTCTCCCCCTCCCCCTCCCCAAATCCTCATTCACTCCCCCTCTCCACGGTCCCCTCTCCCCTTCCCTCTCCACTTTCCCTCGCCCCTCCCCCTTCCCCTTTCCACTCTTTCTCTGAAACGCGGGCTAGAAATGCCGAAACTCTCTTCTGCACAACGCCGCGATGAGCACCAGCACATGCGCGTCCCCTCCCCCTCTCTCTCCTCTCCTACGCTGCCCCCTCTCGCACGCCTGCCGACTGCGTTCCCCCCTCGCCCTGTGAGAATCAACGGCCACGCTACAGGGAAGACAACACGCGCGTAGCGTTCCTCTTCGCGTTCCACGACGCGAGGTCGGTAGCATGCCCAAAGAACGCCAACGGAACGCGATCGTGCAAGTGCTCCGGCTTTGCATCGCCTCATGGTCCCGTTTAGCGGGAAATGGTGTAATTTTTTTTCATTACTCTTCATTTGAAGCAGCAGCTACTAAAGTTGCTAAGGAACACTGCATATTTACTGGATAAAAATCTGCAGAAGATAGCGTCAACCAATAATCAGGAAATGGCCCAGGACGTGACAGATGGGGAACATTATAAAAACTGTTGCAATAATTACAAGCTATCTTGGAGCGACCTCAGTGTGACACTGAACAGTGATGGCTCGCCAGTTTTCAAGTCAAGCAAGGGATCTTTGTGGCCAATTCAGGTGGCCTTAAACGAGCTACCTGTTCCACATCGCTGGAAAAAAAAACACCCTTTTTGGTGCCATGTGGTTTGCCAAAGAACATCCCCCAAGTCATCTGTTCTTGAAACATTTGTGGACAAGTTGAATGCGATTGGCATACTTGTGTGGGCTTTCGCTGGACGCGCTATGCGTTCTACAGTCAATGCCCTGTGTTGCGGTGTTGACCAACCCGCACGGGCTTCACTGCTCAATACAAAGCGGTATAATGGTTACTATGGCTGCTCATGGGGCTTTCAGAAGGGGACACTAATTGATGGTAATGTAGCGAAGAGGAATGCCTAGCGCGGCAGCTACATCGCCAGCTCTGCTCGAGGCACGAGCTGGAGCTGCCCAGCCTGTGGTTGCTGTAACATTGCATGCGCCTTTACAGCTCTTGCTGTCCCTGTTAGGACGCCCCCGGCCAAGTGTTTTACAGCGAAAACTGTTATGAGATCATTTCAGCGGCCGTTTTTGGCGCCGTAGTTGTCCGCCGTCGCCGGCGGTGTCCGTAACCACTATCGCTCGAAATAAGAAAAAAAATGAGATATATATTTTTGGTGGAGGTTGCCGCGGTTTGTCCCGGCCCTGGAATTACGTAGTCGAAAGCTGCCGCCCGTCATGCCTGACAACGCCAACTCGACACCCCGCCACGGCTTCGCCGCCCATGGTATGTCCCGGTGCCCAAATTCTGCGCGAACCCGAGATCTTCAGCGGCACCGATGAGAAAGACGTTGAGGATTGGCTGGAATCTTACGGAAGAGCCAGCGCTACCAACAAGTGGAACGATCCTATGAAGCTTGGCAACGTAATGTTTTATGTAATGGATGTCGCCAAAATGTGGCATAAGAACCACGAGGCGGATATCCTCACTTGAACGACATTCAAAACCAACAATGCAGCAGTTTTTGGACGCCCAGGTGTGCGCAAACTTCGGGCAGAATAAAGCCTACGAAGTCGGTCCCAGCAAACAGGCGAAACGTTCACCAGCTATATCGAGGATTTTCTCGACTTCTGCCGCCTGGTCAACCCGACGATCGCGGAAGCGGACAAAGTGCGCAACATCATGAAGGGCAATTTCGATGATGCATTTCAAATGCTGCTCTCTAAGAGCCCTGGCACTGTCTCTGAACTCACTGAGCTTTGCCAGGCTTTCGAAGAGTTCCGAAGACAGCGTCTTCTCACGCGCCGCTAGCACGCATCTCACGAAACCATCTCGAGCGTGGCTAGCGCTCCTCAGCTCAAGTCACTTTTCTCCCAGATAAAGGAGTTTGTCCATGCTGACGTCTCTCGTCAGCTTTCGGTGCTATCAACAAGTGGTCAATAACCATGGTCTTTGCCAGTAAACATACGCCAGGTAATACAGGAGCAAGTTTGTGCGGCTCTGCCTTCTGCTCGCGACACACCGCCGGCGCCGACCCCTGTTGTCTGTACCGAGGTAAATGCTCCCCTAAGCAACGTCGAAGTTGCCGCACGGTCGCCGCCTCAGTCCTTTGCGCCATTACCATCCGCCGTGCCACTGCGACCAATTCCCCGCCTCGATCAGGCAATGTACCTCCAGGGTAGCGGACAATGGCGCACTTTTGACAACCGGCCAATATGCTTTGCGTGTGGGCTACCTGGCCACGTCGCTTGATACTGCCGTCCTCGAGTACCTCCCTACCTCCAGAGCTTCGCACCTGACCCGTATGTATGACAGCGACCATCGTACTCAGCGTCTCGGAACCCCGGCCAGATGTCTTCATATAGCGACCACCACCCTCCTGCCAACCTCCACTCGCCATCGCCTCGACGCCGCTCGCTATGGCCGACGCGCCGTCGTCCTTCTACGCCGGAGTGGGACAACTGATTGCCGCAGTTCCAGAGGCAGGAACTGCGTCACCCGCGAAAAGACCAAGGTCTCTACCTTCACCGACGAACGTTATTAACGTGTATGTGAACGGCGTCACTGCTCTCGGCCTTGTCGATACAGGTGCAGCAGACGACCTCTTCTACGTCGTCGAATTTTTAGGGGCGAAGCTCCTTAAGGCGGCACCCGTTCGTCCCTCGTAGTCGTAGTCGTAGTGAGTAACCAGTCTTACGCTTTGACCTCCAAGGTGGTGCCGGTGGGAGATTTTTCCTGTGCGTTGTTGAACAATAAAAAATTCGCAGCGTTAGCTAAAAGCCGACTTCTTCTGTCTCTCATTCCCATTAGCAGCCATTCTTTACCTCCAAGGTAGTGCCTGGTGAGATTTCTCCTGTGCGTGATTAAACAATAGAAATTTTGTTCAAAACGCCGTTGATTGATGAAATAAACCAACGAAAGACGCCAGATGTTCTGTAAAAGCAAAACGAAAGAACGCCAGATGTTTCTAAAGCAAAACGAAAAGGCGCCAGCTGCTTAACGAAAGACGCCAGATGTTTTCTAAAGCAATGGTTTTCTAAACAATGAAAATTCACAGCGTACGTGTAAAATTAAAGTGAGCTGCAAGTAGTCATAACTCATCGAACCTTTAGTATAAACGCGCCCGATCTCACGTCGGTGATGATGTACTGGGCAGAATTCACGGAAGATTCACGGTTTACCGATGAACCTCCGCAGCTTCGCCCACTCATCATCATTCACTCCGTGGATATGCTGTGATTTTTTTGTCGTGCATTCTTGTTCACACGACGTCATTTTGGGCTGGAACTTTCTATCCGCTAATATAGCCGTCAGCGTTTTGCGACGCTCCGTTATTTGACTCTCGTGAAGCCGAGGACAAGCTATTGTTGCGGGAAGACGTTACAATACCGCCGCACTCCTTTTCCCTTGCCATGGTGTCCTGCAATAGTATCAACAAGTGCCGTTTTTACGTCATCTCATATCTTCGTCTGCCGCAAATGTTCACCTCTGCATTTTGCCCTTTTGGAAATTCGTGACGGTATCAGCACAGTGCTTGTCTCCAACCTTTTGTCATGGCCTCTAACGCTGCTTCGTGGAGAGTGCGTGGGGTGTGTTCATGGTGTTGACCCTTCGACGATCACTGACGTGCAAACTGCTTCCACGGCCGAACACGAAGTCGTCGGAATGACCTGTGACTCTTCGCAGCAGAAGCCTACGCATGATGTCCTGAGCAGCTCCATTGCCGAAACGTTGACTGTTCCTCAACGCGCCCAGCTCCTACACTTCCTCGACAAATTCCGTTCGTCCTTTGTCTGCCAGCGTGCTTCCCTCGGTCGTACATCAGCATTGAGTCACCGCATCGACACGGGTAGCAACGCACCACTGCGACAAAGACTGTATCGTGTGTCTACGACAGAGCGCCAGGTAATCGACGACCATGTAGCTGACATGCTGAATCGTGGTGTCATCCAGCCTTCGAATGACCCATGGGCATCTCCAGTTGGCCTCGTTAAAACGAAGGATGGGCCGTTTCGCTTCTGCGTTGATTACCTCCGTCTCAACAAAATCACTCGAAAAGATGTGTACCCCTTACCGAGAATTGACGATGCCCTTGACTGCCTTCAAGGCGCGGACTTCTCTTCTATCGACTTACGGAGCGGCAATTGGCAAGTACCCGTGGCGCCTGACAACCAACCTAAAACGGCCTTCATCACACCCGATGGCTTTTGTGAATTCTGTGTCATGCTTTCGGTCTTTGCAATGCGCCAGCAACATTCGAGCGCATGATGGACAACATTTTGCGGGGCCTTAAGTGGAAAACATACCTATACTACTTAGATGACGTGGGTGTACTTTTACCCGATTTTCCTACGCACCTCCGTAGGCTAGAGGAAGTGCTGCAGTGCCTAACTGACGCTGGACTTCAGCTCAACCTCAAGAAATTCCGCTTTGGCGCAAGGTAGCTCACCATCCTTCGCCATGTTGTATCCAAAGACGGCATTCTTCCCGACACCGCCAAGCTTCGGGCAGTTGCTGACTTTCTTAAACCTGCATCTATCAAAGAACTTCGTAGCTCCATTGGCCTCTGTTCCTCTTTTCGCCGCTTCATCCGGAGTTTTGCAATTATCACCGCCCCCTCGAATCAGCTCCTACGGAGCGACTGGAAAAGTTACGCTTGGTCGCCCGCTTGTGACGATGCCTTTCAAGAGTTGTGCTATCTGCTCACATCACCACCAATCCTGTGTCACTTCGACCCTACTGCTCCGACTGAAGTCCACACCGCTGTCAGTGGTGTTGGACTCCGCGCCGTGCTCGCGCAGCGCCAATTTGGATTCCCAGAGTACGTCGTCACATACGCATGCCACAACCTCACTAAAGCAGAAACCAATTATTCTGTTACAGAGAAAGAATGTTTAGCCATTATTTTGGCTCTCGGTAAATTTCGCCCTTGTCTGTATGGCCGCCCTTTCGACGTAGTCACAGACCACCACACCCTTTCTTGGTTATCCACGTTGAAGGACCCCTCCGGCCGATTAGCTCGCTGGGCTTTGCAGTTGCAAGATTTCGACATGCGCTTTGTCAACAGGTTGAGCCGCCGCCACACCGATGCCGACGCCCTATCACGCTCGCCTGCGTCAACCGACAGCACTGCCCGCCTATCTGCCGTGCAAGAAGTACTTTTGTTCCCAGCTGACTGCGGCATGGCGTCCGAGCAACGCAAGCACGCCTGGATCAGCGCTCTCCTCCGATTCCTTTCCAACCCATCGACTTTTCCTTGAGCTTCTAAAGCCTTGCGTCGTCAAGCTACTCACTATGAGATCCGTGATGACCTCCTCTATCGCAGGAACTACATGTCCGACGGCCGCAAGTGGTTGCTGGTGATACCTCGACATCGTCGGGCTATAATATGATCAGCCTTTCACGCTGACCCACAGTGTGCACATGCGGGCGTCTTCAAAACATACATCCGACTTTCCTCGAGGTTCTATTGGCGAGGCATGCACACACATTTGTAGCCAAGTACATTCAGTCATGCCCACATTACCAACGACACAAAGCTCCTCCTCAGCGCGTCTATGGTACGCTCCAGCCAATACCGTGCCCGGCCAAGCCCTTCGAACGCGTTGCCATTGACTTGTATAGGCTTCCATTAACGGCTTCCGGAAACCGCTGTGTAGTCGTCGCCGTCGACCACTTGGCGCGATACACAGAAACAGCCGCTCTACCTGCTGCCACAGCCCGTGACCTAGCATATTCCCTCCTGCGGAATATCATTCTCCGTCACGGCACACCACGCGAACTTCTGAGCGATACAGTGCGTGCGTTCCTTTCCGAGGTAATAAACGCACTTCTTGCCCAATGTCATATCGTTCATCGCACTACTACCGCCTAGAATCATCAAACCAATGGCTTGACAAAAAGGTTCAACCGCACCCTAGGCGACGTGATCTCTAAGTACGTTGCCTCTGATCACTGTGACTGGGACCTAATTTTGCCCATTGTGACGTACGCTTACAACACGGCTCCACATGCGACTACAGGCTTTTCACCAATTGTCCCTCTTATACGGCCGAGAACCTTCGACCACCGTCGACACCGTTCTGCCATACCAAACAGAATCATCCTAACCTACGCCCATGTCTCAAGTTTCCCGCCGTGCCGAGAAGTGCCGTCAGCTCGCCGGCTCGTTTACAACCGTTGACCAATGGAATCTCGCCGTGCCGATGACCGCCCGTACCCTGACCCTCACTTTCTTCCAGAATCCCTCTTGTGGCTTTGGGGTCCAGCTATCTCTACTGGCCCCTGTGTTTTATTATAGTGAGATTACACTTTTTGCATGTGTGCACAAATGTTTGGAATAATAAGTCTTCTAATGACCATGAATAACTGAACTGAATGTCCAATTACAGTAGTGCAGGGTCATGTCATATTGGCTTTTGTATTATGGAGTGCCTTGTCTCGAGAACCTCTTGCCGCATAAGTACCTGCTCCACTTGTCCTTGCTTTACATAGCGCCTATTTGCTGTTGAAAGCAAGCATAAAACAATGGGAAATCTCGCATGCCAATAATTTGTTAACGCAGTTTGTACAGGAAATGCCAAAGCTCCATGATGAGAGCACTTTCACGTCTGATGTGCAGCAACTCGTCTACATAGCAAAATCAGTTCAAACGACAGGCCCACTTTAGGCAACTTCTACGTTTCCCTTTGAAGGGGGAAATAGCGATCTCATCAAGCTCATGTTTGCTGCGAAAGGCGGGCCTCAGCAGATAGCCGAGTGACGTATCATGCAGGAAATGATAAAATCACTTGCGCGCATTGTTTTCCTCCCTCCTATCTTGAAAAAGAAGCAGCAAATCATTTCTGAAAAAAACTGTGAACCGTTATGTTTCAGCTGGTATTGGTGCAGGTTTGCCTTCATCCAGTGTAAAAAGTGCTGCAAGTAGTTTGTTAAATATAATGGGTCCTGTGCCGACAGTTGGGGAATACTACAGGGAACAAATTAAAGGATTTACTGTGCACAGTTCGCACTACAAAAGGGCAGAGAAATCGTGTTCAGAGTACATGGAAACTTGCGATGGAAGGCTTTGCAAAATAGTGAACTGGTGCGTCAGGAATTGTTGTATACATGGAGTGCTATGCCCTCCCTGTATGAAGTTTTGTATCCACCACCTGATCTTGGGTTGTGTTTGGTACAAGAAGAAAGCATTTTTTCAGTATGTGTCTATGTGGAGCAAGATGGAAAGTCGTTCACTGCAAAGATTCCCAATTTCAACGAAAGAGATTAGGTTCCTTGTAGCATAGACAAAGCAAACACTTGAATTACGTTTCAGGGCGATGAGGCAACGTCTTAGAAGAGCAATGTTGAGCTAGTTATTACGTGTTCATGGTTAAAGACTGGGTGCGCAAACAGATACACAATGGACTAGTCAAGTGAGCACCGATACCGGTTTTTTATTTTTGATGTCGACTTCTCTTTTGTGTGCGTATTTGCACGCCCCGTAGAAGTAATGGCATTACACTTCAAAGACACACCAAATGGTGTTTAGGTTAATAGCAATAATTGATCAGATCTTACATGCTAAATCTGTGATATCATTATCAGGCACGCCTAATGGACAGCTGTAGGAATTTCGACCACCTAAGGTTCTTTAACGTGCACCTAATGTAAGTTTGTGGCCTACTTCCGACCTTCGGGTGAGCATTCGATCACTAGGGTAGCTGTTTAAGCTTGTTGGTTTGGCATGACAAAGGTTAAAATTGCAAGAGACGAAGACAGAGAAGAGGCTTGACACACACGTGCCGAGCACTGTAACCACTATTCCAACATGGCGGCCAACGTTTTTTAAATTCAACGTAAAATGTACACCTGTGAGCAAACACGTGAATTTCACATGTGCTATGTAAAAAAACCTGATGATTATGATAGTGCCTGTTGCAATGTGCGAGTACCGCTGTAAGAGTGCTTTATTTGGCAATCTACTGAAGCAAAGAATTTGAGGCGTGTATTTAATTGCAGTTTTTTTTGTTTATTTTTTATTATTATTTTATGGCACAGTAGCACAATCTGCAGTTACAAATGCTGCTTATCTTAACTTTCATTTCTTTAAAGGTGCACACACGGCAGCTGAGGCATAACAATTCGCTGGTTCTTTTTGCTTTTTTTATTTTGAAGATGTGTGGGAGGAAAACAATTGACTGAAGCGTTTCGTTCTTCATTTCTTAACTTTGTATATTCTCTTCTGTTGGCAAAGATTCCAGCGTATAGCAGCCGACCCCCCTCTTTTGTTTTTTATTCTGATTGAGCTTCTTTTATTTATTTCTTGTTTCGGCAGCAAAAGTCTGTGAGTAATCTAGCCGGCCTCAGCAAAATATTAATACAAGAAGACGCGCTTTATGGAATGTGCAACGGGTGTTATTTAAAAGATTCTTTTGAGTTGCGGCCGGTTGTACATCGGCTAGACTGGCAGATGTATTTATCACCGACTAGCATAGCATGCCCTGTCTATAAGGAATGCGTCCGGATCTCATTTGACACATCACTGTAAGGCTTCCACGTGTAAACCACTACAGGGCAGCGTGTGCATTTTGCGGAAAAGCAAATACAAAGTGGCAAGGATATTGGCTGATGCTATGTACATACAGAAAGGTGGCGATCTGTGTGTGAGCATTCCTTCTGTAATTCTTTAACAAAATGAGTATGGTTTTTTGGTGGATAGATTTTGATGAAGCGGTGGTTTCACAGATTGATTTTGCTTTTGTGGTGTTGTGCACACGCTTGAGGGTTCTTAAGCTAAGTTTTCAGAAGAATAAATTTAGTTGCGAGTGTGCGCTGGTCCGTGTCTTTCCTGTCTTCTTCGTTCCTGTCTCAACAGTCGCGCCATCAATTGAAATTCACCTTGAAATCAAGTGGTAAAATCTATGTGTTTGTGTTGAACCAATTCAATTTCGTTGATATAAATACGTAGAGCAGCTGTATCATAAGGCATTCTACGTCCAGTTGAAACCATGCTCTTTTATACAAATCTTTACCTTCCTGTGTGCGCAAAACTGCAGTGCTTGAAAATAATAATAATAATTGCGGTTTTACGTCCCAAAACGACGATATGAATATGAGGGATGCCATAGTGGGTGCTCCGGAAATTTTAACCGTCTGGTGTTCTTTAAGGTGCACATGAATCAAGCATTTCGCCTGCATCAAAATGCAGCTGCCACAGCCAAGATTCGATCCCACAACCTTCGGGTCAGCAGTTGAGCACCAGAACCGCTAGGCCACCATGGTGGATACTGCATTGCTTTAGCAGTGAAGGCTCCACAGCATGTTTAATCAGAACCGTTCTATCTGCCTTCACTTATTTTTGTGCTGTAAAAGGTGCTTTTACGATATAGCAGTGGCATTCTTCGCTTGCACATGGATGTGTTTGATAACATCCGAGGCTTACATGGTAAAATCACAATATAATGATGAGGCACACTGTAATGGAGGGCTCCGAAAATTTCACCACCTTGTGCTCTTTAACGTGCACCGACATTGCACAGTACACCGGCATCTAGCATTTCACCTTCATCGAAATGTGACCACCATGGCCTGGACTGAACCCCCGACTTTCGGGCGTAAGTTCAGCAGCATAATCGATGTACTGCCTAGGCTGACCAAATGGGCATGTATTTTTATGACTAGTCAAGAAAGACAATCTGAGAATAAGTGCAGCCACAGTGACACGAAATTGTTCTTTCTTATTAAGGCAGCCTGTAGTCCATGAATCCATAACTTACAGTTGCTCCCTATGAAAAAATTTTGCTCGCCACTTCAGCCTTGCGAAATGAATGCCCAGCAAAGCTGCTGAAAATCGCGACATCTGACAGATGTATGCGATACTTTATTGCAATGCTATTGCAATGGTACTAATGGTAATTTTGACAGCAGGCCACAAAAGGTTATATTGCTGTTTATATTTCCCTTTGCTGCTCCTTGGGAGTCCTAACTATGTGTTGCATGCCCATAAGGGTGTTACAACTCTATTAAAATGAGATGCTATGCAAGTACTTTCAGATACTACAATCTAGTGATGTCACTCCCAACGTCACAAGTTTATGTTGCTGCGGCAGCTGTGCAGGGAGCGCTATGTGTTTTGCATATCTGTGACGAGAGGTTTATGGGCAATTTTGAGGTTCAGATGCTTATTTTGGGCATGTTCTTTATAGAAAAGTGCTGTTGTGTACGTAGTATACATTTCCGATTATGCGCTGTTTTTATATTATCCCAGCACACTGATGAGTTCTTGAAGGCTGCTTAACATCTGCTGCAAGTCGGTGCAATATTGCACGGCCTTCTGTATCAGCCAATAAATTGTTGGCCTGAGATGGCACCACAAAAAATGCCCTCCAGTGAAAGGCTAAAGAGCTTCATTGCCTTGTACCACACGTTTTCTACTTTATATATGTTGTGTCAACTCATGCCTAATCAATAACACAATATGTGCCCAATGATAAAATTTATGTGTCTTTGGCTCAAGCGCCTGATACTCAAACTGCTTTGCTGCTTACCAAACATCTCTTTCCAATTACTTATTTGTGACTACTTATGCGTTCATCGGTTGCAGAGCCTGTGTATTTAGTGGTTTCCTTTAAGTGACAAACACCAAGAAAGAAGGAATGAATTTTACCATTGTTCTTCACATGTATCGTGTCATATAGCAGTGATTTTGTTATAATAGTAAGAGCACATCATTCTAAAAATCATGTTCAAAGGAAATTTGATGAATTACTTGGATAAGTGTTGAGGGGCCATTTACAACTACATAAAATAGCAAAAACTCATGCTTAACAGCCACGTGATGTGAACAGTGCGCAAATGATTTCGGAGAAGGCTCATTTACCTGTTATTTTCAACATATGGCTTTGATTAGGTATCTGACTCTGTGGTGGGTGTGTACTCATTGCAAAATGTTTGCTTATCACTGTGTGTCACTATTCTCAAATTGAAGCCTTACTGCATGCTCACAGTGCATAGCTGAATAAACTATTATAACGAACTCTCACTGTGTTATGCGTTTCCGTATTTTCATTTCTACATTGAGTAAAAGTTCATGTTTGGTTTTTTGATAATGTAGGCATAATGTGTGAGAAGTTACCTGCATATCGTGCATTACACTGCACCTTATGCATATTTTAATGTATGGTGAAAAAATATATCAGCTACTTTTAGGGGGCAGGCAGAGTTTGTTTTTCAATGCATCTCTGACATAAAAAAGCTGTGTATTTTGTGTAATTGCACTTCACTGGGAATATTATTTACTCAAAACATCTATTTTTGTGCATTGTACATGAGTGCAGGACATTTTCTATGAGCTGTTCTTTATTGAGACTAGTGGTACTCATCATGCCTCAGAATGCAAAATTTGTGTACGTTGATGTCATTGTGCTTCAATGAAAAATATTCATCACACCAATACCGTCATTCTTTTTCATGCTCATTAGGAGCTCAGCTCAACCACTTGCATTAAAGGCATTAAAGACAAATTAGTGTACAATTGAACTAGTTGTGCGACTGTTTTGTAGGAATTAACTAGTTGGTGCCTTGACGAAGACAGCTCCATTTGTCAAAATGTTGGCTCCAGCAATACTTCCTCTTCCACGATTTATTATTGCATGAAATAAATTATTTTAAACTTCATTGTCAATCATTCTCATGGCGTTAAATAACTAAACAATATGATGCATACTTTCTGGAAGACATGTCATTTGTAGTGTGTACAGTATTGCAAACATTTGCCAGAATACAAAATGGAGGACTAGTCATGCCTTAAGGTGTCTGGTGGAATATATGAATGGTTGTTCAGATATGAGTCAAGCGAAGCCGTTAAAGAAGCTAACGCCCTAAGGTTTATGTATACTATGGATAATTGAAAGCATAAGTCGTTTAGCATCCAGCCCAATGATGCGTGAAATACGTTCAATGAAGTAGAAACTTTGGCTGGTTGATGTGACCTTGTTAATTTTCCAGCTAAATTGCAAACGTTTAACATGCATCTGAAATATGGGATACCTGATTATTTAATTGCACTTTAGGAATTTGAAAAAAAACGTATTTTGATACAGCTTTGCTCCTGTAAACTGCACGACTAAGATCAGTTTATAGCCAGTGCAGGTTTCAATTGTTACTAAATATACCTGAATACCATCGAAATATATTCCACTTGCACTTGCCTAATTGCACATGACACGCATATTTCTGTACGAGGCCAGTGGTGCGCTCACTAAAGCCCACAAGACCGGTCTTTACTGCACACTCTGAAGGCACCAAACAGGTACAGTTTGCACAGTACAAGACACTCAAGCGGCTGAGTGTGCACACTAGAAGACACCAAACTGGTCAGGTATGCAAATGGAACACACCAAACCGGACTCGTCTGCACACTAGAACACACCAAACGGTCCGATCTGCACATTAGAACAGACCAAGCCGGTCCGGTCTGCACTCTAGAACACACCAAGGCGGTCCGGTCTGCACTCTAGAACACACCAAGCCGGTCCGGTTTGCACACTAGAACACACCAAGTCGTTCTGGTGTGCACACAAGAACACAGCAAGCCGGTCCGGCCTGCGCATTAGAAGACACAACACCGGTCTACTGTTTACACCAAAAACACTAGAACACACCAAACCGGGCTGGTGAATTTTGTTACTTGGTACTATTCAGGTATATTGTTAAGTATGCATGTACGCGCTATATGCACTGTGTAATGCAAATAGAAAACTATAGACCGAAACTTTGAAACATGCAGAAATAACTGGTATGGGAGGCAGCTGCCTGAACTCTGCCCCATTCCACAACTAGAGACAAGGCGGCCGTGGTTGCCATCCACAGGAGCGTCCAGCAGCGTAAAGCCCTAATCCACGGCCGCCAGCAAGAGCGCCGAACCATGCGCGAAGTTCGTCATCGTCGCCTATTTTTACAGCGAAAGCTTATATCAGATCACAACGACAGTGGGGTAGTTGTCTACCGCCGCTTCCGGTTTCAGTAATAACTATGGCATATGCCTCCATCACATGAATTGGTATGACACCAAAGTGAAGCATGTATCACAGAAGTAGTTGATTATTTACAGTGCACTGCTATATGAGAGCTTGTATAATGTCTACTGTTCGCCAGATATAGCACCGCTTCATGTGGACGCACTCACGTTGCCGCCTAGTGGCACATCTTCGTACCAACTATGCACACCCATCATGATGATTTAACTCTTGCGGTAGCTAAAGTTCTTAACATATACGTGGAAACCCATGTGGTGAATCCCGCGCAAATTATGACATGAACAAACACATAATGAACACTGACATTCGATATGCACTCCTTGAAAGCGTCGTGAAACGCGAAGAAAAACGCTACGAGCGTCGTGTCTTCCTTGTAGCCTAGCCGTTAATTCTGACAGGGCGAGCGGGGAACGCGGTGGGACAGGCTAGAGTGCGGAAAGGCAGGCTAGAGGCTGAAAGCTATTTTTTGATATGAATGGATGCTACTAAAAAAGAGGCTTGGGCTAAAGCCACCACCTCGCGCTGTGTAAAACAGTTTACAAAATTACACTTCCATTGGAAACGCGCCGAATGGAACGGTAGTAGCAACGGTGCCTTTTTTTTCGAGCCTGGTTGCACATATGTCACCGCCCCGTTCTAAAGGGGACGCTTATAGCATCCATCCATCCATCCATCCATCCAAGACCACTGCGAGAGGAATGTCTGAAAGATAGAAGGCGCGTTCATGTAGCTTCCGTTATTTGTTTGGCAGCAGCTCTGTGGGCTATATGCCCGCCAGCCATCGTGGCGCACCGAGATGTCATGGGTTCGGATCCTGTCACCGGAACATTTTTCTTAAAGTTTTCTTTTGCCATCTGATGGCGTTCGCTTTGCTGACGTATTTACGTGACGGAAATACATCACGAGTGTCTTGTTAGGACCCGGCATACAACACTTTCGTGGTAAAAATTACGGAAATGAAAATATCCAGGATCGGATAGGATTTCAACCTGGGCCCTCTGCGTGGCAGTCGAGTATTCTAGCACAAAGCCACGCTGGCGCTTGAAACTGCTTTGCAAAAAGACCCTATACAGGCATCATGTCGGGCAAGGAATCACGTCGGCATGTGTAATACAGCGTGGCTAAAGAGTAAAACAACAACCAGGTGTCACACAATGCTAATTGCGCCAGGAGTGTGTAACTTAAAACCTCCCGCCCACTACAATGTTCTCAACTATAATTTTTCATCGTCATCAGCCCCGTGCAGCATCAACAAAGTGCACATAATGCCTTACAGATGTGTAGCGGGGGTACCTCACTTATCCGCAGAAAGACGAATAATGCCGCAGTGGGTGGGTGCTTCCCTACTTCACAAATAACCCCAGGCCTGCGCGCAACGCGCAGTAGAATCAGAGCGAAAGCTCGAATAGCGGCTTTTCTAGAGCCCGTTCCAAACTCTCTTTAAGAGACCGACAACTGCCCAGAATATGAAATGAGTTGACTGCACTGCTGTAAAGATTGTCCGATGCACTGACTCAAACCAACCCTGTTTTTTTCGTGAGCGATATATTATATATTAATTTCTTATTTGAAAGTCGCGAAAAATGACCTGTGGCGCCTCTGGTGGCAAAAACATGAGTGATCCGACGAAGACGGCCACGTTACCATTGATTGCTGTCCGCGGTCGACGATTTTTTTGTTAGTATTGAAATACTGTTCGTTTCTTTATATTAAAAGGTATTACTCCATAATATTGTACATATAGGCCTGCGTTAGTAGTATGCATTAAAGTGGCGCTGCCTTCGCGTGACGTATTGATCCCATGCTCGTGAGCGCGTCTTGAGCAACTTTTCAGCGTGCTCATGCAACCGTGCACGTAGTTTCCAGGTCGCTAAGATTTAGTAGCGACATAGTTTCGCTGCCTACACTTCGTCTGAGAAATGACGCGCGCTGCTACTCGGTGCGGCTGTGCTTATGCACAGTTACATTTTTGATTACTTGGCTTGGCTCGTGTATCGAGAGAGTAACGACGCCGGGACAAGCCATCCATGGCACAGGCGCATGCAACCTTGGGCGCAGGCGCACACAACGCTGTACAAATACCGAGAAGGTGTATAAAGCCACACATGTCATTGTAAGAGCTTCCTATTTTCAAAAATGGTCGGAAAGCTCAAAATAAAGGTGGTTAAGCATAGTTACAGTAACTCCTGCGAAAGCAGAACAACGACAGCTTTCACAATGGCTAGCGGCATCGCTATCAATTCTCAGCCTTGCTGGAGCAAGCCTCCATGCGTGTTTGGAGCCTTTCAGATCGAAAAATACTGCTTATAAAATAACTACGCGGTTTTCGGATAAACCACTGCAGCTACAAAAGCTACGAAGGGTGGGTCGAAAAAAATCAGTTGTCGGTCCCTTTAAGGCATTCAATACAAGTACACAAAGAAGGCATCCACTACGCTATAAATCGTATTTTTGTGGAATAGGGAAGCAACCACTATACCACTCTTCGTCTGATTCGTCTGAATTAGGATGTGCGGCGTTTTTTCTCTTCTACGGCGTCGATCTGGCGATATTTGCATCATGTGTAAACTCTCACCAGTACTACATCACGTACATATGGGCTAGTAATTAGTTACCTACCGAATGCATGGCAATTTTCAAATGGAATAAAGTAATGTGAAGCGAGAATACGTTTTTGTACGGTATAGCATGGCCGCAGGGGCAGTTAGCAATTACGTCAACTACAGGAGGGGATACGAGATTCCGTAAAGGACCCTACATGTGTGGCAATATCATTTTGCAAAATGACCTGCTGTGAAACAAGAGCGCTCCCTCGTAGTTCACAAAATTGCAGAATAGTTTAACGAATAATTTGACACATGCCATCATGTGGTAACAAGATGATGCAATAGATTCTGTTCTGAGTTATACGAAACTACTGAGCTCTCTTTATTGCTAGTTCGACACCTGAAATGTGTTGATCATCACTTCCACAATATTTGCACTCATACCAAATAAGTGGTGAATGGTCAAGAAATAATTAAATTATTAGATTATATCCCAAAGAGTTTATAAATTCTATATATCACCTTCAACTGGATATATTTCTCTTTTACGCATATAGTTGTCTCCTGCACGGCTTCAGCACAGTTGTTACAGCTAGACGTCGACTGAAACGGCGAAAGCCCTTTGTATTTTGGCAAATGGGTGTTGAAGCGGTAAGCTTTCGTATCACGGCTGTAATTATTTTCTTTGGAAATGAGCGTGCTGTAAGTGCTAATCCACCTGCCTTGTGGAACGCATTTGATAGTTAAAAAGAAGTTGTTCATTTTATTCTCACCTATGCGACCGCGACTTTTTGCAGGACTACTGGAAGAAACTTTGGCCAAATGCTCTCCTACACTACGACGTACATCCATACCTGAACGGTAAGTGTCATTGCCAATTGAACAACACCTGGCCCTGCTTCAGGTACAGCTGTCTATAAGACACCATTTGGTACCTGGTATTGGGACTTGGTCTAAGGTTTCATAAATTCCGCTGACCACATAACAGATATGCTGGCGAAATTGCCATGACTTGCCCAGCACATTGGGAAGGTTACCAGTCGTATTTTGCATGCTGTTAACAACCCGCAGCTATGACGAAAACAAGCGTAGTCTGTCCACATATTCTCTATCGCAACAGACTCCACACTGAAATTTTGTCCTCCAAATATTGCATTACGGCGCCTTCGTTTTGTCATCAAGACATGAACGCAAAAACAATTTCTAAAATAAACATGCCCTACAAGAATATTATAACTTTCAAACAAATAAGAACCGCTGACAGCAATTACCGCACCCGTCCACCTTTCACTCACCAAAAGACATTTTTCAAGAGGAGCAACAAACAAGGAGTTGAGCGAGAAAAAATGAAAAGTACCAAGTTAGACGCTCAATTTCAACTCTTCGTTTTATAGTGCAGACAAAAGGCAGCAGTATTTGTACGTGAGTGCTTTATTATTATCAAGAAGAATTGAACTGTCGTAATAAACAGCTGCCACTTCTTTTAAAAAAGCTTACGAAAAGTGTGACCAGTGCAAACTGTGCGTCCAATGACTCAGTTGATAGAGCGTCAGCACATCTGCCAAGGATCTATTTCTCATGCAGGCGTGACTCACACCTGCAAGCTATGCTATTCGCACCTAAGGACATATCACCTTTGCTTTTAGAAGGTATATTGTGCCCTCGTGGTCCGTAATTTATAAAGCCCCCATCTAGGCCAACGAACGTTTTCCCACGTGGCTGCATTGTCTCGTGTGGGCGCCCGTACGTGTGATACGGGGCGCTTCTTTTTATATGCAGGCTGTTTGCCCACGCGGCCAAAGCGCGGACACAGAGCAGCGAACTTGTGTGGCTCATAGAAAACGTCACTCACACCATATCTACTCAAAACACTCAGCAGATTGTGACGTAGTTTGTGGACGTAGGGCACCATTGCGGGCTTATATTTTTATTGTACTGGGCTAGACATTTAGCTTGAAAGTGTTTAACTTGAAACACTTAGCTGATGTATTTCCATCAAGGATATGACGTTGGTAAAATGCACAATAGGGGATGACAATGAAAAAATCTAGGAAACCTTCATTCACGCGAATGACCGGGAGTCAACCCTACGACCTCACGACCCGCAGCACAGATGCTGGACCCTCAACCCACTGCGCTACCGGCGCACATGTATGAAGCAGCACTTATATCGCTCACACATTCTCGCTAACACGGCGCTTGTGGTTGCCGTGGTTGGTGTCGCCGTCTGGGAGCGGTGAAGTGAAGTACTACGTCGTGACACTAACGAGTGCCGATAGGGAGCGATTCGGTGACGGGGCAACTAGGGTATCTTGAGGTCAGCGAAGAAACGGTGGCCGCGCTGGCAGCTAGCCGGCGCCCTAGACGCACTTATGTGCTTTGCGTTTCGTTTGTGTTAGCGTATGACGGCTCGTCGTCTGAGTTGTCCAGCTTCCTTCTGCAGCAAGGTCTTTCTACACGACCTACTGCTTCGTGTGTGAAGAGACCGATTACCAAGACTGCTACAAGACGGTCGAACGTCTTCGGGTATTGCCTTCACGTGTTCATGACTCAAGTTACAAACCTATGCCTCCGCAGTTACATAGCGCAGTCTGGTAGTTTGTGAATCAGCACAGGCGTAGGTTACTCTATTACTGGGCAAAACATAGCTTGCCGTTTTTCTCCTGAAGTGACGAGGCTTTAAAAAGTACTACATATCCAGTTCTAGTGTTTACTGCCTACTTAGTGATGCTACGTCAGAGCGGAATTCCCCATATGCTGTGTCCAGGTGTAACCTAACGACTGCACCTATCACAAATTTTAATCATGATTATGTACGCGTCAACGTGCGTACCTGCACGTAAAACGGTGCTATAGCTGTCGAACACCAACAAAAATTCTTCAAGCTCTCACGTAACAATGCACAATATAAAATGAGCTGTTTCTGTAAAGACACGTTTTGTAGTCAGGTATGCTCGATTCCTATGACGGAGGAATAATCTGGTGGTTTTTTTTTTGCTTTATGGCTCTTGGATTCCCGGACGAGGCTTTCGGGTGCTGATGCGACCGACGAGGCTTTTACCCCCGTATTCTACAATGCCCCTTCGCACAAAGGCGACGCTCCACCTTGACTTGAGAAAGTCGATGGGAGCGCTGTCTCTAGGCAGAACAAGTAATTTCACATCAGCGATAATCTGTAGCTATGCTTGAGAAGCGCGGCGTCAATTTCAGTCGAGCAGCGCCGCTGTGCTCAACTCGGTCAAGTGAAGGACGAAATTCGAGTCGAGGATTGATCGAAAATGGGGAGGTTAGTACGACCAAGCTCACGCAGCCGGCAGCATTTATCTTTGCCAATTTGTTCCCAAAACTACCCTCCCTTGTGTGAGGACTCAGAAAAGAGCAGAATAGAGGCGATAGATAGCAATTGATATATTGATAACGTTTGGTGCGAGTCATATTGATAACGTTCGGTACGCTTAAGTGTACGGGAGCAAACGGGCTGCGCACATGGGCAGCGTGCATGGGCTGAACAGCCACCAAACATGGTTCTCGTCGATACATATGAATACGTATGAAGACAGAACAGTGTAATGTGATGGTGTTTCATATTGCCGCATGCATATCGTATAAAGCTTTTTGGACCATGCGCGTGGGCACACGATGAAGAAAATGACAGCTTTCGCCGCTCGGGTACCGAGTCGAACCGGTGATAGCTGCAACCGCTGTTGTAATTATAGTCTAGAGTCCAAGCGCCTCTTCATTCGTGTAGCATATTCGTGCAGGTGCAACGTTTTCCGTCCTCATCACGAAGCTCCGTAGCGGCCAGCTGTATTCTGGAATATGGTGCGCTATCATTATGTTGGAACATGATGTTGTAATTTGGTGGCATAATGTTAATACTGGAGGATGCTGGCATATGACGGATGCTGGAGGATAACGGAGCGCAAAACGGCTTTCGAGCATCAGACCCACCGTGTCTCGCCGTCACACCTAAATCAATATACAGAAGGCATTGTACTCAGCATTAGTGTATGTCGCCTTGTTTCTCTTTGAGGGAAAGTAAGTCCTTCATGTCATGACATCTAGTTCACGATATAACCCATGTTTGGCATGCATGCGTGCATGTACAATTTTTATATAATGAACTGTAGTTTGGCATATACAATGCATGACCTGTCATTTACGTTCGTCACGCACTGATATCATGCCGTACCAATTACCATGCACGGAAGCGCACCAAGACAGTGTCATGTCAATCATGCCGTACACGACATGCAAACAAGTATTTTTTGTGTTAGGACCTGTCATTTATGATTGTCATACAGTCGCGTCACGCAGTATCACTTTTGGTGCATATCAAGCAAGGGAAACAGCCGCGAGCGCCCCATGAGTTTTGCATGTGCATCATACTCTGCATGAAATGCATGTCATAATATCATGTCACAATGTGCCATTAGTGTTCGTCATACAGTCGCGTCGCACAATACCAATATTGGTGTATATCAAGCTCGCGAAACAGCCGGTAAAGACCAAGAGCGTGGCATGTAAATCAAGCCCTACACGACATGCTTCTCATGATTTTAATGTTACCAACTGTCATTTATATTGGTCATACAGTCGCGGCACGAAATACTAATTTTGGGGTATACCAAGGTAGCAAAGCGGCCGCGCGCACACCATGAGCGTGGCATGTAAATCATGCTGTACATGAAATGCATATCAAAATTGTCATAATACCACCTCTCATTTATGTTCGTCATACAGTCACGTCATGCAATGCCAATTTTGGTGTATATCAAGCTAGCGAAACGGCCGCGAGCATACCATGAGCTTGGCATGTTATCATGTCCTACACGACATGCATGCCATGATTTGAGAAAACGATTATATCATATCCAACCAAAGTTGCGTAAACACGCGAGAACCCGCATTTCCGAGCTGGCTTGGTTCCTTCCTGAGGGACGACTGCGGCGACTTAGCTGCGGCTTCTTGAAGGCACTCTCGCGGCGGTCAATCACCCCACGCATTAACGCGGAGCGTAGTCCATGCGCATTCACCGGGAAGGGGAGGGTTCCGAGGGAACGGATGATGTTATGAATGCTGAATGCGCCATAACTACAGTAGTAATCTCCTCCTACCTTTGGTTTCACTTTCAAGGATGGCCGTTCCGTCGAAGTCTATTTTGTGGTGAAACGTCTGGCATGTTCGGTGCCGGCGCTGCACTCTTCGTTTAATTTCAGGACGTTCGGGAAGTTTTTTGGTCTCGCCGATGTACAGACGGGTCCACTCCTAAAGGGAACACTTGCGTGAAGGGAATGTCTAGATTTTGCTCTCTTGCAAAACCATAGAGGCTTAGACTTGCATAAGACTACGGCTGATTGACAGTTCTGACTCCTTTTGACAGACTAGTAGAGTGCACAAATAATGTTTGCACATGAATTTGAAGTTACGGGGCCACCAATATGAAATATGCTCGTTAGGGTGTTCCCTTTAACTGTAGACCGTACTGTACGTTGAGGGGCAAGTCGACGCATGGTATTTGTATACGACGTCGGGCGCCCTGTTGTCGGTTGGTTGGTCTTTCGGGGGGGGGGGGTGGAGGAAGTAGCCCAGCGGCATAAACGCACGTGGGCGATGTGCACATATTTTTTGAAAATTCGGGCCAACGCCTGGCTGGCTCGCTGGACGTATGGGACCCGCACGCGTTTCGGAGAGATGTCCGTCAATTCTGACCGGGCGTAGCGTAACCTCTTTTGTTCTTGGCGGTGGGAATACATCACGTAGGACGATAAACACAAAAATGTTACTGCCCTTCCTCACGAACGACACATCCTCTAAAAAACGCGGTACGATGTCTTCGGTGCCTAATATTACTGCGCGTCAGACGTCAAAAACAAAAGTTTCACGTGTGTTCTGAGTTGACAGAATCAGAAAGAAGCAACAGAGCGCATACCTGAGAGTTTCGCATGCAAATACCGTGCACTACTGACCAGCTATGAAGCGAACGTACGTACACATGAAAGGTGACCCCCGGTACTTTCCGTAGTGCACGCGCTTTGCACCGGGTATACGCAACAGCTCGGCATTGCGTAGCTTTCCTAAAGAACACAGACAGAAGCAGCAACATGCGTGAATCGATTGCGCCGCTTGCACGACGAAAAAAAAGACTGCATAAGTTTCGCGACTCGCTCGATGAGCGCATGCGCTTGCAAATTACGCGACGGAAATCGCGAAATCTTTAGCTGATCGTTCGCTAGGAGGTGATGCGGGTGTTTCGATGTGGGGGCTTCACGAATGTGACGTCAGCCCCTCTCCTTAGTATTCCTTCCGATGCCTTGACCGCCATGTTCACTTTGGGACCGGTTGTTTACTTCACGTGATTCAAGAAAGCGCAGCCGAAGTACGGCGCGGAAAGGTGGCCCGCTTTCGTGTGGCGGAAAAATCTATCTTGGACTAATTTTTTTTCGCCTCTGGCGCAGCGCGTGGTTTTCCGGTAGCTTATGAGGTAAAGCGAGTGAATTTACTGGGAGTCTTTGCCGCTTTCGCCCCCTTCGAGGTCAAGTGTGAACGCGCCAGTAGACGAACTCGGTCAGTACGATAGTCTCGCTGGCGCGTCTCACTGCAACAAAGCACTCACTGAAACTGTATAGAAACGAAATGAAGTGGAAACTGGGCCGCCAGCCTCCGCGGCGCGTAGTAAGGCACCTCGTGGCCAGCGTTGAACGAAGGAACACTCGCATGGAGGCACCCTAGTGCTGAGACTGCCGACTACCGAAGCACGTCCTGTTGGCGCTCGTTAGTGTCATGATGCAGCACTTCAGATCTATCAGAGGGCAACACCGCCCCACGCCAACAAGGTCACGGCGAGAGGGATAAAATTGGGGGACACTTAAGCTTCGCCTTGAAGAGTTCAACGTGATAGGAAATCCGGCCGCTAGGGCGCACTTCAACCACTAAGTGCACACTTATTATTGTGTGTTGTTACACACACACACATGCACACAGACACACACACACACACGCGCGCGCGATGTATCTATGCGCTACCCTGTGCTAGAACGGCGGAACCATATAGGCTCTGCTGTAGTCGAGCGACGCTGACTGTGGAATTTCTGCCAAAGGAGCTATCTAACGCTATCGCGTCAAAATGTCGCGTCAAAAGATATGAGGCGCGTTTGTAGGGACTCATGAATGAGCGTCTATGGCCCAGTGGTTAAGGCGCCCTGCTTCCATCGTTGCGGAATGAGAGATGGTGCGTTCGACAACCAGGTCATCCAAATGACCAAACCTTTTCTTTGTCATCTGCGTTTTACTGACGTACATTCATGACGGAAACACGTCAACAAAGTCTTAGTAGAGCCCGGCATAAAACACTTTAGTGTTAAAGAACGGAAATTAAAAGAGACATTAAGAACGCTGGTCGTCAAGTTAATTTATTGCATAGAAGGATCAGGTTTTAGTCACCATGCGCCAACAGACGCATGTGCGTCTATATAAACAGTGGAATGTAAACCGTCGGCCGCTTGCAGTGTTGATCGGGCGTGCTTACACCGGATCGTCGGTCGTTGCGTCTGTCGGTTCTGGCGTCTCGCTGTTCTCGCAGACGCTTTCCATTTCGCATTGCAAGCGCTCCCGAGATACGTGACAGCCTCTAATACTTCGAATTCTTAGTTTTAAAGATAATTTGTGGTTGTAAAGTTAACAATATTCGGAGTATAATACTTGTAATATAAATAATAACGCGCTGGAAACATATACTTCGACAAGAAGCAAACGAGGCAAAATATAATACACGAGAACCTGAATACGCGAGATAAAGTGCAGTGCTAATTACGGAAAGAAAACGTTCAGTCATTGCAACCTACATTGAACATACGCGATGATTAGTGCGCTGCTTTATACATTAACGAAACTGCACTGAATGAGTCAAATCTATACTAATGGGAAGGCCGCCGTCAGCATAATTGTATTCACTCCTAAGATTGTGAGGCTCCTTTATAAAAAGTGTTGCTTCCAAGGTGTCGGAACGTAATGCTTTTTGTTACGGTTTTAGTTTCGTCCTACTGCAAAACGTTCCCTTCCGCTTCTGTTCCAGAATGAAAAAAAAAACAGGGTCCGTAACGCTTTGTAACGGTTTTTGTAGTGCAAAATTTTGAAGTTATGGTAATCATCGAAACAATGGACTTGTGATATAGTTACTTGCCCTCCTCCAGAAAAAGTAGGACAGGGTAAACACGTTAATCCCACGTTGTCCAAAGGAGCGGAAGTGACAGTACTAAGAATTTCACCAACCAGCACAAACCAGTATGCCCTTCAAAGTCATAGTATTCTCAACGGGTCGTGACGTGGACGAAGGTAGCAGTCGACCTGTGCGAGATGAAGCTCTTTATTTGGCCGAACTTGTGGCCTGGAAACGGAAACTCAAACAACAACAAGCAATGCACGCTGTACACTGACATCGGCGAAGAGAGCCTCGGCCTTCGATAATCTGCTCTGCGGTTAGGCGCGTCGGCATTTATACATGCGGCATGGAAAACATTCGAGCCTTATCGCTGGTGCCCGCGTAGTTGAAGAATAATCTCAGCTACGAGCATGCAAATATTGATGTTTCGAATAATCCGACAGGACGAATATCTAAAACGCGATAAAGGCCAATGGTGCAGCTTGGTTAGGGTGGGGGGGGGCTAAGACTTAGGCTAACTTCGTTACACTAGGCATTTCGTTAAACCTTTCACCGATATCCTGGTTCAGAAGTGAGCGAATCTTCATTCTAAGGGGGATTATGCGTTTCCACAAGTAAAAAAAAAACATCAGGAAACTCCCGCTAAAGGGGACCATGAGGCGATGCGAAGCAGCGTTTCGGCATGTCGAGCCCGCGTTTCAGAGGGGGAGTGGAAAGAGAAAGTGGAAATGGAAGGGGAGAGGGAAAGTGGAGAGGGGATAAGGGAAAGGGGGGTTGATAGGGGAAGAGAGAGTAGGAGTGGAGAGGGACAAATGGGAGAGGGAAATGGAGTTGGGAAAGGGGAGAGGAGGTGTGAGAAGAGGGGCTGCGCCTGCGCAGTAAGGGTGCTGACGCCGCACACCACGACCACCGGATTGAACTCCGGCATAAGATGCTCACATGTAAAACTCAGGCCCTTCACGACATGGCTTTGGATACGAAGGCACGGACTACTTGCGTAGTTCGGTCGCGCATGCCGCAAGCACCGTAAAACGTCCCGACTTTGCCCCGCAACAGCCTCGGTGATTGGCTGCACATGTGAAAATTTGTTAATTCTGTGCAAATTGCAAAGCAATTTTTGCGATACCTCGATAAAGTGCAGCTCCGTGATCTACGGTGCGGCAGTCGCCATCGCCGCACCCAAGATCATAGAGCTGCAGTTTATGCAGGTATCGCCGAAATTGCTTTGCGAA
>NC_051184.2:154222721-154438745 GCF_013339695.2 Rhipicephalus sanguineus | reverse complement strand
ACGAGGTGACCTCCAGCTGTCCGGATTCGGGGCCTTCCCAGGCTGTCCTAACTTTCTTCAGCTTCGTGGCGGACGGTCCACTGATGACAGAATAGTCGGCTCCGGTGTCGACGAGGGCTGTGACGCTGTGGCCGTCGATAAGAACGTCGAGGTCGCTAATTCGTCGTCTTGCGTTGCAGTTAGGTCGTGGGCATCGGGTCACGGCTACGTCGGTTTGTTCCGCTGCTTCCACGTTGCGTCGTCAGGTCTACTTCGGTCCGCGAGGTTTCGTCGTCACGGGTTCGCGTCGTGTCCTGAAGCCTTCGTCGTGGCGGCGGCGGCGGCGGCGGGGTGTCTTCGGTATCCGTCGTACAGCAAACCGCACCTCCATCGGTTTGCTGCCTTAGTCTTCCGATGCGGGCTAGGTGACCGGCCGCGGGTTGGGCCAGTGTATGGTCGGCGTTGGGGGAAGGCGTAGCGGACTGGCGACGGCGATCGGGAAGGTCCTCGGGGGGTCCACTGCGCTCCTGCCAGATAGTCGGCGATGTCACGTGGTCGTTCACCCTGCTGTGGACGCGACGCGTCGACGGCGAACCCACGCAGTCCCATCTGTCGATAATGGCAGCGGCGGTAGGTGTGGCCGGCTTCTCCGCAGTGGTAGCAGAGTGGACGATGGTCGGGGCGCGCCAGACGTCGGTCTTCCTCGGCGTGTCGCTGACGGCTGGCGGGCGGTATGACGTCGGTGGTGGCGACGGTGGTGCCTGGCGGCGGAACTGCTGGTGCGGCGGCGCGGCGTCTTGACGTGGACGAGGAGCAGCGGCGTTGCGTCGGGATGCAGCAGCGTAGCTCATTGCTTGTGCCTCAGGTTGCGCTGGTTCTGGTGCTCCCAGAAATTGCTGGATTTCCTGGCGTACGACGTCGTCGATCGGGTCCACTTGAGGCTGGGAGGAGGGCAACAATTTACGCAGTTCCTTCCGCACGATAGCTCTGATAGTGTCGCGCAAGTCATCAGATTGCAGCGCGTGAACCTCCCCCTAGGTCGTCGTAGGAATGCGGCGGTTGTACTGCCTCGTGCGCATTTCCAACGTCTTCTCGATCGCTGTTGCTTCCGTCAGGAATTCCTGGATGCTCTTGGGTGGGTTACGCATCAGCCCAGCGAATAGTTCTTGCTTGACCCCTCGCATTAGGAAGCGGACTTTCTTCTCCTCGAGCATGTCAGGGTCAGCGTGGCGGAACAGTCGGTTCATTTCTTCCGTGAAGATGGCCACGTTTTCGTTCGGGTGTTGTGCCCGTGTCTCCAACAAGGCCGCGGCCCTTTCTTTTCGGACGACGCTCGTGAACGTCGCCAAAAAATTGCCGCGAAAGAGGTCCCAGGTACGAGTGAGGACTCCCGATTCTCGTACCAGGTCCTTGCTGCGTCTTCCAAGTAAAAGTACACGTGGCGCAGGTTGTCGTCGGAGTTCCAGTTGTTAATGTGGAGACCCTTTCAAACGTCTCCAGCCAGGTCTCGGGTCTTCACATGGTGAACCACGGAATGTCGGCGGCTCCCTGGGCGGCTGCATCACTATCACTGCAGGGGACACTGCGGTCGTCATTGTGCTTGTTGCCTTAGTCGCCGTGGCTCTAGACTTGTCCGGTAGGGGTCCGTATTGTGGGGGCAGTCATTTCAGTCTGCGGCTGGCTCGACTGTCGCTGACGGTGTCGGCGTCTTCTTCGCGACGTGGGCTGAGTTCACGGCTTGACTGGGGCGTCCGGTACATGAACGAGCAGCACCTCCACCAGATGTCACGTGGTCGTGACGTCGACGAAGACAGCAGTCGGCGTTTGCAGGATGAAACTGTTTATTTGGCCGAACTTGTGGCCGGAAAATGAGAACTAGAACTGCAGCAATACACGCTGTAAAATGATAGCGGCGAACAGGGCGTCGTCCGTCGATCAACTGACAAGCGGTCAAGCGCGTCGGCTTTTATACAGGCGCTATGGAACTTTCCAGCCATATCGCTGGTGGCGGTGTTATCTCTCGACAAAGCTGGAACATTCGCGTGCGGCGCGCAATCTTAACAAAACGATCTACTAAAATCGTGAAGGTTCTCGAACACTGCTTCGCGGCCAGCGTCGAGCGGTGATAACCGTCCTTGCTCGTCAAACTCGAAACACATCAAAATAAAAGAAAAAGCGGGCGTGCAATATACACCAAAATTGGTATTGCGCGATGTGACTGTATGACGAACGTACATGAGAGGTGGTAACAAGAAAATAATGACATGTACGACATGACTTACATGTCTTGCTCATGGCAGACTCGTGGTCGTTTCGCTAGATTGATATGCACCAAACTTGGTATTGCGCGACGCGACTGTATGACGAACGTAAATAGGAGGTGGTAACATGAAAATCATAACATGCAAGTCATGTGCGACATGATTTACATGCCACGCTCATGGTGCATTCGCGGCCGTTTCGCTCGTTTGATATACACCAAAATTGGTATTGCGCGACGCGACTGTATGACGAACATGAATAACTGGTGGTAACATGAAAACCATGATATTCATGTCATGTATGTAATGATTTACATGTCACGCCCATTGTGCATTCGCGGCCGTTCCGCTAGCTTGACATACACCAAAATTAGTATTGCGCGATGTGACTGTATGACGAACGTACATGAGAGGTGGTAACAAGAAAATAATGATATGTACGACATGAGTTACATGTGTTGCTCATGGCAGACTCGTGGTCGTTTCGCTAGATTGATATGCACCAAACTTGGTATTGCGCGACGCGACTGTATGACGAACGTAAATGGGAGGTGGTAACATGAAAATCATAACATGCAAGTCATGTGCGACATGATTTACATGCCACGCTCATGGTGCATTCGCGGCCGTTTCGCTCGTTTGATATACACCAAAATTGGTATTGCGCGACGCGACAGTATAACGAACATGAATAACTGGTGGTAACATGAAAACCATGATATTCATGTCGTGTATGTCATGATTTACATGTCACGCCCATTGTGCATTCGCGGCCGTTCCGCTAGCTTGACATACACCAAAATTCGTATTGCGTGATGTGACTGTATGAAGAACATAAGTGACAGGTGGTAACATGAAACCATGATATGCATATCGTGTATGGCATGATTTACACGCCATACTCATGGTGCACTCGTGGCCATTTCACTCGTTTGATATACACAAAAATTGGTACTGCGCGATGTGAGTGCATGACGAACATAAATGACAGTGGGTAACATGCGAATCATGTTATGCAAGTCATGTACGGTATGATTTACATCACACTGTCACATCACACTGTGCGCTTCCGGCGGTTTTGTTAACTGGATATATACCAAAATTGGTATAGCATGACACGAGTGCGTGATGAACATAAATGATAGGTCCTGCATTGTATATACTAGAATACACGTTTCATATGCGTGGTATATACCAGATTGTGTATGCATGCGTGCATGGCAAACATGCGATATATGGTGAACTAGATGCCATGGCATGAATGATTTCATTTGGCTCATATACAAACAAGGCGATATATGCAGCTCTTTGCTGGCTGCTTCGCATCACATCGATTCCCACAGTGCGTGGGATCTGCCGGATTTTTTTAAAAGTTACTCTAGCGAAAAATGCGCGATTGAAACGTTGTAACGCTTGTTCAGAAACATCCCATTTTTTAATCTATCCTATGATAACTGTTCTATTTCATTTTTTCCAGCAATTATTTGAAGTGCACGAAACTCACACAAAAAATGCTACGTGACTGCCGCCTAAGGCGCGGCGCTATTAGTGCACTGAAATGTAAGTTGATCGAGTTATCAACAATGTTGTATGTGAATACGTTACTCGTTACGCAAACAAAAAAAGGAAGGCATTACCGCCCTACGCTACCCACAAAAAAAGTTAACGCGTTACCGCTAACGTAACCGAAAAAAAGTAACGCACGTTACTTCCGCCTTTACTCCAGGGTCAGAAATTTGAATCAGTGCGCCCTCGCTGCAGGAACCAGCATAACAATTTTATGTACCTCATATTTATATTTCACATAAGACCTCTAACCAAAACAACGATTTTAGCTGAATTACTGATATAACTGGGTCATTCCACGCCAAACGTCCCAAACATTGCGCTCGACCCTCTGCAATCGTATTGTAAAATATTGTGGACGTTCATATCAGTGCACTATTCGCCCTCGGAAAGTATTTCATGGAAAAAAAATTGTTTGTCTAATACAGGGATTTGAATTTTGCCGTAGTGGGTGAAAACATAGGTTGCGAAAAAATACTTTCAAAAATACAAAACCTCACGGAACGCTTTAAATATCTGCTATTTATTTGAAAAGGAATGGCACTATCGTATTATCGCCCATTGACGACCACTACTTTTGCTCACGATGTGCTTTGTGGTGAAGCAATGCTGCAATTCTGCGCCCATTTTGATTATTTTTTTAAACTTCTACGAATATGACAGACAAAACAGGAATATATCACATGCCTGGACAGTTGGTAGTAAGCGTGTAAAAAAAGTATTGAAGTCGATGACCGAGTAGTTTCGAAGTGGAAGGGGCGCAAACATTGAAAAATGTGTGAAATGCCCCATGTTCAGGCACATGTAGAGTGGTGATGTGGTCCAAGCAAAAATGCACGCTTGGTCTCATTTGGAAGAGTAAGTAAAGGAGATTTCTCTGTGAAATTTTAATTGGAGCGTTCTTTGTTTTAGGCGAGAAACAAAAATTTATTTTGAGCGCTCGCGGCGTGCCTGGGCTCAGGCCCGTAAGTGCGCTTCACTGCGCCGCCACAGTTCCTTGGGGCAACAGAAGTATGCAGCGCCCACGCGGGAGGCACGATCGTGTGCTGCTGTGAGTTTTCACGTTGCTGAAAACATGCAAACAGTGTATATGGCTGGCAGAAAGTTTAGGAAGGGCACTAAAGGCTGCCGGTTAGTAGTCGGAGCTGAGCACTATTTGCTGAGCACTATTGCCACGTTACTACATGCGCACGTACGACAGACGCAGAACTTGGGTGTTGTACCCGGTTTGCGATCTCGGCGGAGGTTGCAGTTTTTACTTCCGTTGCCGACGTGTGGTCTTCGCCACTTGAAATGCCTGTGTTGCTTAGTAGGAGGTGAGCCCCGTATTAACAGTGGTCAGTGATGATGGCACGAAATGGTGAAACGTGCGCGTACCTTTGAGGGAGATTGTAGGCTCGAACCTTGCTGAGAGCTTAAGTTTCTTCCACGCTGCAGCGATGCCTTCATCTTAGTAATCGTCTTGCGATTACTAAGCGAAGGCGATACACATTTAAAAGGACGAAGCCGCCTTAAAGGCGGCTTCGTCCTTTTGTATATTTATCGTTTTCGGTTGCCGTTGTACAGGCTCTCGTGTAAAATGTGACACGATAACAGTATACTCACCTGTCGCAATGTTTATCTTACGCGCTACCAAGGGATGTGGCCGAAAGACGAACCGCGAGTGCCGCGTGCTCGCTCGGCGACGCGATCACCGGAGCAAAGTTCACCTCTGCCGAAGATCCGAGCGTAAGAATACGAAGCACCATTCGGCTCCGAGGCACGAATGGCGCGAGTCACGTTAAAGCGAGCTGCCCATAAAAAGAACTACTATAAGTGTATTCCCGGTGTCTGTTAGGCACTTTTATTATATAATATATTTTAAACGAGCCATCACTCGTTTTCCCTGACGATTCGCCGGCGGCACTACGGAAAGCCGAAGAATGCGTGTTGAAAGGAGAAAACTCACAGCAACACACGATCGTGCCTCCCGCGTGGGCGCTGCATACTTCTGTTGCCCCAAGGAACTGTGGCGGCGCAGTGAAGCGCACTTACGGGCCTGAGCCCAGGCACGCCGCGAGCGCTCAAAATAAATTTTTCTTTCTCGCCTAAAACAAAGAACGCTCCGATTAAACTTTCACAGAGAAATCTCCTTTACTTACTCTTCCAAATGAGACCAAGCGTGCATTTTTGCTTGGACCACATCACCACTCTACATGTGCCTGAACATGGGGCATTTCACACATTTTTCAATGTTTGCGCCCCTTCCACTTCGAAACTACTCGGTCATCGACTTCAATACTTTTTTACACGCTTACTACCAACTATCCAGCCATGTGATATAGTCCTGTTTTGTCTGTCATATTCGTAGAATTTTTTTAAAAATAATCAAGTTGGGCGCTGAATTGCAGCATTGCTTCACCACAAAGCACATCGTGAGACAAAGTAGTGGCCGTCAATGGGCGATAATAAGATAGTGCGATTCCTTTTTCGAGTAAATAGCAGATATTTAAGGCGTTCCGTGAAGTATTGTATTTTTAGAGTATTTTTTCGCAGCCTCTGTTTCACACACTACGGCAAAATTCTAATACATGTGATAGACAAAAAAATTTTTTTACAAGAAATACTTTCCCGAGGGCAAATAGTGCACTGATATGAACGTCTACAATTTTTTACAATACAATTGGAGAGGGTCGAGCGCGATGTTTGGGACGTTTGGCGTGGAATGACCCAACTAGAAAACATTGCACAATTGTGTCGAGCTTTAGCAATAATATATTGGCCTAACGTTTACTGTACAGTTCAACGTGATGGCTTATAACTTCGTGGCACAAGGTAAAGCCATTTCTTAAAGTGACAGCAAACAGAAAATGAGATTTCATTTTCTGTTTGCTGAAAACATCTCTGATCTCTCAACAAGTTTACAGCATATATGACAGCGTGCTTCTGCTGGCGTACAAAATATATGTGCATATCTTATATGAAAAAAATCCTTAGACTGCATTGTCCCCCAAAAAAAATATTTGCAGCATAAATCACTTTTGCCCCTTTAACCTATATAGTTGCCGCGAAAATTGGGAGCAATAAGGCAAATGAGTTCAAGGCCAGCGTCACTCACTGAAGAATTCAACAACCAGAACCGTGTACCCGCAGTTAGTGGCAGATAGAGGCAAATTTTATTTTGAGAACTGAACTGATAAACACCGCTACAGTATTGCAGCGATAACTTGCTCACAACTACAACTTGTAGAATTTAATCATCAGCTCTATTTCTAAGCTGTCGTCGGGCATCATGCCTCCCTCATTAGTGAATAAGTTCGCAACAATGTAAATAGGCGCTCGACGGACGCATTACATGATACTCTTATTGTCAACACCTGGTAGGCATGTAGCAGTCCGCCGCTGTGACACAAGCAGAGCTCTGGGAATGTGGCGCCTATGAGAAGTTTTCTCTAAGACTCCCGGGATATTGGAATAAAAAAGTAACGAGTAACGTTACTACGTTACTACTACTCATGACAATGGTCCCTTTTTTAAGAGTTATCTTAAAAAGCTGCTCTATTCATCCCCTTTAGGGTTGCGGCCTTCTGCTCTTCTGTTGGTGCCTTGTGACTTGTGATCCCTCGTGCGGAGGCTGACGTGTCACCTTCTATCGCTGCACGTTTCCACAGCCCAGGAGCACTCAATTCCCTACACAAGCAGATCTGAAATCCAGACACTGTTCACCGAGTTCATTGTCCAGAATGCCATGAACCACAATGTACACAGGGGTCCACTGTTAAAGGGAACATCGACGCGTGGGGCGGAAGCTCGGCGCCACCACAGGCCAGCGGCTGCAACGAGTTTCGCGCAGGCGCAATGCGCGCTGTGAGTCGTGCTCTTTCGTCTTCTGCTGCCATCTGCTTCCGTGCTGTGAATCGTCGCGAAGCGAACCGTTGACGCGAAGAAAGAGCACCGGGCACGGTACTCACTGCCTCTGAGCGAACCTCGCTGCAGCCGCCGGCCGGTGGTGGCACCGAGCTGCCGCCACACGCCCCGATGTTCTCTTTAACAGTGGAACCCTGTGTACAATACTTCGCAATGTCAAAATCAATCAGTTCTCTGGCAACCTTTCACAAATTGCTTCAGCTCCTTGTGTATGCCTGGCCAAAATGCCTCCCTCGTCACTTCGCTTTGTTCGTTCTTTGGATCTCTGAACTCATTTGCATAGAAATATCTGAAATGGCCGGTGTATGACTAGCTGGCACTCGACGGGCGCTATGCAACTATAGTTCCATCTTTGCGAAACTTCCGGAACATCAAATAGTTGCGCGATTCATATGTCATCAAATATTTGCGCTATTCACCCTGTCTCTATATCCTTCTCTTGTCGGTTTACGCCCGATCCTGTTTTCTGCGTACCTCAGGGTTCTGTCTTTCCTCTGCTCTTTGGAGAGTTCCTCCGAGGATAGGTCCATATGCTCAAGATTAGGTAACAATTTTGGTTCGCTTTTCATTGCTCACACTTCTCTCTACAGCTTCCGAGTTATGAAGACATTTATTTGCCTCCTCTTTTGTGCTAACCTGCTTTTCTTTCCGTGGCATAGACACCTCGCTGCACTAGGTCATCAACCCTTCGCACACCTGGCCTACTTCCTAGAATAACATCATATATGGGATCTCCCGTACATTTAGCGTTAGTTTCCTCTACGAAATAGGGAGTATCGAGCCATATCTTCGCCTCTGGAAACCTTCTCTTGGATCCGTATACAAATACTACATTTCCCATTCTCCCCGTCAAATCACTCTCGTTCTCCAGACTCTTCCTCACTAACACCGTATCTGCCCCAGAGTCTCACAACACGGATACTCGTTTGCCGTTTTCCTTTCCTCCTACCACTGGCATATCACTGCCTATCGCCGTGCCCATCACTGTGCTAAATACCTCTGCTTTTACTTCTGTTCTGTAATAACTGCACATGCAGTATTCCCACCTGGCCTAGACCTACATTCATCCGCCCTGTGCCCCTTTTTTGGCATAACTGGAAAATCACTGCGGATTATTGTCGACTAGTGCTTGTGCGGCATTCATAGCTATGTGTCCAGGTTGCACAAGAAACACCGGTGCTGTGCTCTTTGTTTTGCCATTGCGGCCTCACTGGTAAACTTTACTTTCTTAGGGTTGCCGCTGCCAATTTTTAAAGATTCCTCCACCATTGTGCTTCTAAGAACTTATCTGCCTGCTTAGCCATGTTTTCTACTGTGTGCAGGCTTTGTTCCTGCACCAGTTTAGAAACTGCTCCGCCACTATTCTGCCCCTTGTTTCTGCACAAGTTTAGAAACTGCTCAGCCACTATTATGTCGCGGACTCCGTACGTTTTTTATGTCTCTGACAGCTCAATCCAGCGATCAAAATAGTTAGCTAGCCGGCACACAAACTGCTTGCCAGTTTCAGAATATTCAAGCTAAGTCCGGAACTTTTCACGAAAACCCTCGGCAGTTAGCCGGAATCCCTGTATTAAAGTCTTTTTTACCAAGTCATAGTCTAACGATTCTTGTGCCGGCATGCGGCCGAACACGCTAAGCGCCTCTCCCACTAGGCACAGACTCAAATCTGACTCACAGACACAGGCCCACTTGCTCCTCCCCCAGCCTTGCCCAATCGCAATCTCTTCAGATCGATGCAAATATGCATTAAGGTCGTCCCTTCATTCATCGAAGGACGCCATCAATTTACGAGGGCAAATTTGTCTAGGCCTTGGAGTAGGCGAGTTGGCAAACGCTATCGTTATAGCGCTAACGTTACTCGCGTCATCCCGCGCTGTCACATTTGCCTGCGCTAAACGCAGCTTTAACTCGAGCACTTCTTTTTCGAGCTTGAGGTACGCAGCAGCTTCGGCCCGTGGCTCAAACTCGCGTTCATATTTGCGTTCGCGCTCCCGTTGCGCGCTGTCCCAAAATCTCACCATCTCTGCCATCGTCACGTTCATGTCTCTGGCCAACGTGGCCAACCTCTCCCAGTCTCTGTAACCACCGACGATACATAACTGGGCCAATAGATGGAAAAATCCTGGCAGAGGTTCGCCGCTTTTATGTCACGTATCTCAGGAGCGGTTGCAATGTGGATTGAATTGATAGACAGACGGGAGGCGCCGGTGGCACGACAAACTTATCACACAACACGGCAAATGATTAAACAAACCCTCAAAATACAGATAACCAACAAATACATGCAACTCAAATTCATTACCAGAATTCCTAAGCTAATCTCAGTCTCGGGCTATCATAATGGTCCGGCCACATTGGCCTCTCAGTATTGTCCAGAATGGAGCCCTCTCACTTGTCGTGCGCTCGGCGCGACGTCGATCCTGCGTCGTCCTTACTGCGTCGCGCTCGCCGTCGACGCTCTTGCTCGGTGCCTGCATTCGCCGTTGCTCAGCATCCGCCACATGAGCCACTCATTTCCTTCTTCGGTAACCCGGTCGGCGTCGGTCTCGATGGGTTAGGCCTAACTGCACGGGCCCTCGGTCTTAACTGCCGCGTGGCCAAACCGAAGATGTGGCGCTCCGCGGACTTTCCAGTGGGATGCCGCTGCCCTGCTAGGAAGGTGAAGTGCTGCCGGTGCACCGGGAACTGCTGTGCCGAAGTCCTGCAGGTACGGGGAGCCTCGCTCGGTGTCTGCCAAGGTCGACGGTTGCTTCTCGGGCATCTCATGTCTTTGCCTCCAGATCCGAGCACCTGAAGCTCTCGCCGCGAGTGCGACGCTGCCTTCTTCAACTTTCCTCGTACGGCGCTCCACCACACAATGCCACTTTCTTCTCCTGGGGGGGTTTGTCAATGCGGCTCGGCTCGCGTGCCACGAGCCCTTCCCCGGCCAATCGCGTGCGCGGACGGGGCAGGAGTGCACAACATCGGAGGATTTTCCTTGCCTCGCACACCTTCGCAACTTTCCGACGTTCAGCACAGGCCTCTGCCCCTTTACTCATGACAACCTGACATCACAATCCTGCCCTCCTGGTCCGGGCCTCGTCGCGACTTCTACGATCACGGGGTCGTACTAGTCTGGGCATCGCCCCACCTGTCCCCGGAGGCTGCCTTTGCTGTCATTCCTGGCGGCTGGCCTTGCGTTGTTCCTGACGCTTGCCTGTCGTGGTCCTAGCGATGTTCGAGGCGTCCTTCTGGGTACTGTTCACGGCGCCCTTCGATGCGCTGTTCTTGGCGTCGTTCCAGGCGCTGACACTGCCGTGCCATCATGCTTCCTGGCATTTCTTCGCTGGGCCGGGCCACCCCGCGGCACTGCCCTGAAGGTGCTCCTGGCGCTCACACGACACCACAACGTTCACAGTCGACTTGGCCGCTGAGTGCAAGTGCGGCCCGTCTTCTGTTCGGGTTGGAGCTTTTTTCTTCAGCTACACCATGGCTGACACACCTAGAATGCAGTGAGGTGTGGGTGTTAAAAAACTTTCATGCTAGTCACATCGTAAGCACGTGATTGTACACGTGTAGGTGCTTCTGTAGTTCTGTCGTATGTCTGTCGATATGTATATATACGTCTTCCGCTTTGTCTCTTCGTGCTTCCTGTGCACATCTCATTAATCAGCCTCCCACATTTGCCCACACTCCCATTTTTGGCGGACTACGCCTACAGAATCAAACACAAACCAGGATCAGCCATCCAGCATGCAGACGCTGTCCCGCCTACAGTTACTCACTTTTCAGCCCTAAATGACTTCCCTTTAACGTCAAATAATATCAGCCGGAAAACGGGACGCGATGAAGTGCTGAGGGCTATGCGCGACATATTCGGGCATGGATAGCCTAAAGCCATGCCTGAGAAGCTAAAGCCATTATGTGTGCGCCGACTCGACCTCAATGTAGACAACGGACGCGTTATATGGACAAACATAGTAATAGTGCCGGAGACATTGCAAAATGATATTTTGCGATTCCTACATGAGCAGCACTTGGCAATAACCCGAATGAAAGCATTAGCTAGGTCAATAGTACGGTGGCCTGTAATGGGCAAGGCCCTCGCAAACAGAGTACACGAATGTGAAGTATGCGAGACGGTTCTCCCTGCAGCACAACCCGTACTTTTGTCGTCGTGGCAAGTGCATCAGAATATGGGGGTTGCGCGTGCATTTAGATTTCGCCGAGGCAAAAGGAAGGACGTTTCCTCTCGCTATGGACACGTATTCCAAATGGCTGGAAATTATTACAATGAGTGCAACAAGCGCAGCGAAGACTGTTGATGTAGTGCGTTATTCGGTCACGGCGCATGGCCTTCCGCTGGAGGTAGTGACAGACAAAGGGCCACAATTTTGTGCAGCTGAGTTGAAAGATTTCTTTCAAGGTTATGGCACACTCTGACGCCACCGTAACACCCCCAGTTTAACGGTTCGGTGGAGCGCGCAGTTCAGACGACAAAAAAGGCACTGCTTAAAGAGTTGCTAGATGCTCTTTCAGTATGTTCGGCGCTCTCTTCAGCGACAAACTTACCGCTCATTAACATGTTTCATCATTTAGTACCGGCAAACTTGCGATAAATTCCGCTGTTATGGGTACCAGGCCACTGCGGAATATATATAAATGAGATGGCGGACACATTAGCCACAATATCTTTAAGGGGACCCATTACACCAATTATACCCGATACTGCTTACGTGACAACAATAAGATTTCGAAATGCGTGTCTGCTTAATGAAATAGGCAAATTTTCATGGGATCAATTCAGCGACTTCGCACATCTAAGATTTGGCTGGAATAAGCAGTGGTGTGATCACGGCAAGTAGAAGTTACGTTCACCAGACTACGCTGCAGAATTCCGAAGTTGAATTATTACTTACACAAAGCTGGACTGAGCGCGTCTCCGTTATGTCAGTTTTGCGGTGAAATAGAGACAATAGAGCATTTCTTTTTATTCTGTCACCGGTATTATAATCAGAGAAAAAGATGCCTCGTCGCTCCCCTTCAAAAGTTAGGATTACAAATCAATGTTCCGCAAATTTTATCATTTGGTGGCATTACATTAGGTTATAGCCACAGGGAGGTCCTCTCTACAGTATTTGATTACATACAGGTAACCAAAAGATTACCATGCTAGTTTACATTGGTTTATTTTCAGTACTAATTCCAACCGTTGTTACATCCGTCAAACATCACACCTGATAGACTGACTGTGTGCTCTGCAGAATTTTCAAGTATTAGCTCTGTTTTTTTTATCGATTTTATAAAAAAATTACAACGTTTATCTTTAGCCTCAAGTATTTACCTCAAAATCCTGCCGCGCGGTTCTTGGCCCATCCCCCTATGTGGGTAAGCGCCACTAGTAAGAGGTCATCATCATCATCATCAGAAGGCTACGAAAAAGGCACCAATAGAACGCTGCAACCCATGATGGATAACTGCGTGATCTGCCATCGAAATATGCACCACACTTTCACGGAGAGAACACCTGCTGAATTATTTGTACTGTACCGCTACGTGAGGAAGTTCGTGCAGAAGAAGCTGCGACCCTGATTGTATTTGCTGCGCGCAAGAGTAACAAATGCCATGAGCGCTAAAGCAGCAGAAATAAAAAAAACCTGGTAACATGCGTGGACGTCCGGCGCACGTGTTTTTATTTGGTGATCGTGCACTGGTGCGTTCTGTGCGTGGAGAAGTCGTGAACTGGAGGCCTGGAGAAGTGACGCGTGTAAAATCCGCTTCAACGTATTTAGTGTGTGTATGAAGCGCTGTGCGGTTTGTGCACGTGGACCACCTGCGACCATCGGAGATTGAACCAACAACCCGACACCACCCACCACTGGAAGTGGAACTCCCACATGCATCTGACATCACCGATGATACGCCGATGACCAACCAAATCCCGGAGTCATGGTCATCAACGACCCTACCCCATCCCGACAATCATGAGCTGCCGGTCCCCTTACGACGAAGCACAAGAGAACGGCGGCAACATGATTGGCTAACTTATTATAGTTTCCAAAATTGTGCTGAGTAAAGTGTTGTGACGGCAGTCGCGTGGCCTACTTGCGTGCTCGCAAGCCACTGCTGGCTTTGTCTTTCCTAGCAAGCCACTGGGGCGCAATGAGGGTCTTGTAGATAACAGGGAGCGCACACTTGGCAGCATTCGGAATCCTGCCAATCACGAGACACGAGGCATTCGCTCAAACACCACTGCCCAAATCCACAGAAAACATGATCGCAATTTACCCTAGCATGTTTAGGCGCCTACTTCAAATCTAGCAGAAAATTTGCGACACCACTTGATCTCTTTAGCCAATCACATACAGTCACGCGCTTACAACCTTTGTGTCCAATGCTTTAGCCGCGGTACTGCTAAATGTTTAACCCATTAGGGACGGGTTTCTCTTTTTTATGACATTTGTCAAAACAGATGCCATATTTTTTATCGTATAGGCCTCAAAACAAGCCACACTGAAAGTTTCATTGCGAACGTGCTCTTACTTTACAAAATATGGCCTGTGACCATATGGTCACGCTGGGCCCTTAGGCTGCAGCAAAAATCACAAGGTGAGAAATTTTATTTTGAGGCCTTGACACAACGCGAAAAATATAATTAGTGATTTGTCAATCACTTATTATTGTGATATGGTATGAAACACTGAATACACATGCCGAAATCATATTTTGTGCACTGTGTGCGCACCGTCCTGTTGGAGCTGTCTCCAGCGCACCTGCGCCTTTTGCCGTCAGGCACGGTTCCAACGAAGTGGGCTGTTTTCGTCATACCGTGGGCCACAAAGCCCACTCTCACCAAGCGTCTACGTTCTTCTACGGCCAGGTTCTTTTGGCTTGTTTTCCCATCTTGTGAGGTATCTTTGAGCGATTTGCCTCCGGAGTTCCAGTTGAGTGACGCTGGATCATGTGTTGCGAATAACTGCCCAACCGTTGCTTATGGCTACGTCGCAAAGCCAAGTGAATATAGGCCACGACCATTTCTCGTCGAAATGCAATCCGGTAGGCACCTGCGTTCGCGTCCATTCGGTCAGTGCTAAAGCCCCTGTCAGTGCCTCCCATAAAGCAGTTATATTGAGTAACGGCATTAGGGCGAGGCACTTTGATCCTCTTCTTACGTGCACGGGAATACCTGTCTGCTGAGGACAAGGGTTGTACGCCATGCACGGTGCTTGCGATTGTTACAACAGAGTTGTCCATGCAGCGCACAATGATTATCCCGTCATCCGAAAGCGTGTGCTCTTCGTACCCACGTGTCTTGTGTTTGATGAAGTCAGGCCGAGCGATGGGACAAGCCTTCGGCACGCGGTTTTGCCTCACTGTGCCCGTGGCTTCATAGTTATTTTCTTTCAGGTTCCTGAGTAGGTGCAGGCTGGTGAAGAGATTGCCGAAATAAAAGTGAAATGGCAGATAACGAACTTTCAAGGAGAAGTTCTCTTGCTTTTCCAAAGTCCTTTTCATACTGCGTGCTTGTTGCGGTGTATTTATGCTTTCCTTAATATACTGCGACGTTTGCAAGGTAGCCATTTTTTGCATTAAGGCACCACACATTGTAACCGAAGCGGATTCGCTTTCCGCGTATGAGTTGCTTGCAGCCACGACGGCCATAATATTGTTACGTGACTGACGACTCGCTAGACTGTAGTCCGTAGACTATTTACACGATATATTTACAGTAGCGGTTGGAGCGCTGACCTGTTCAGCTCAGAGCCCGAGCGGGTAGAGATCTTCCTTCTCTTCGTCCGGCGCACACGCGCATGGTTCAAGGGGCTGGCAATATGCATGTAGCACAATCCCCGGCGGCAGAAACGCCGTCTCGGCGGATCAGATATCAACGTCACTGGGAGAGTGGTAGGGCTTCAAGCGTGCGACATGTACGATGTCGCTGGACTGTGTGTGGAAGGTGAAGGCGACAGGAACGATTTCATAAGTTACAGGGGCAACCGCACGGAGGACTCGGCATGGACCTGTGTATCGAGACAGAAGTTTTTCCGCCATCCCAACGTGACGGGTGGGAGACCACAGCAGAACCAATGAAGTCACAAGGCGAGTGCTGGTGGTTTCACGTGCATGGGCAGCCCTGGTGACAGCGTCAAGGGCATATTCGCTGGTCGGTACTGCGGGAAGCGGGATGATGGTGTCTAGGGGCAAAGTTGGTTGTCGCTCGAACAACAGAAAAAAATGGAGACTAATCGGCAGTGTCGTGGTGCGAAGAACTGAGCGCAATGGTCACGCAAGGCAAAGCAAGGCCCAAGTCAGAGTGGTCGGAGGAAACGTACTTCGCAAGCATGTCTGTAAGTGTTCGATTGAGACGCTCCGTCAGGCCATTTGTCTGCTGATCGTACGAAGTAGTGAGTTTTTGCCTCGTTTCACATGAATGCAGAATGTCGGCTACGACCTTCGACAGAAATGTGCGGCCACAGTCCGTAAGCAGCTGGCGTGGAGTTCCATATTGCAAAATCACGGCATGTAGGTGGAAGTTGGCGACATCTGTGGCGCAGGTTGTTGGAAGAGCTCGTGTGAAGGCGTAGCGCGTGGCGTAGTCTGTGGCCACAGCTATCCACCTGTTGCCAGAGGAAGACAGGGGAAACGGGCAAGTAGGTCTAAGCCAACGCGAAAGAACGGTTCTGACGAAATGTCAAGGGGTTGAAGGCACCCAGCGGGAAGCGTCGATGGTGTTTTGCGTCGCTGAAATTTCCCACACACCGCAACGTATCTTCTGACGGAGCTTGCGAGCCCTGGCCAAAAGAAGCGTCGGCCGATCCCGTCGTAAGTGCGCCATACACTAAGGTGACCGACCGTTGGAAGGTCATGAAGTTCGTGAAGAACAGCCGAGCGGAGGTGTTTCAGAATACCAAGCAGCAGGGCTGGTCCATCTGCATGAAAATTGTGTTGGTTAGGTGCACTATCTTGGAGGACGAACAAGCGATGAGACCGGTCGGTATACGATGATTCTAGGTGTTCGATGATAGTACGCAAGTACGCATTACGGCATTGTTCGTCGCCGATGTTTGTCAGTAGGGAAATTGCAAAGACGCAAGCGCCGGTGTCGGTGTCAGGGATGGTGCTCGATTCATCGACCGGGTAGCGAGACAGGCAGTCTGCGTCCTGATGTAGTCGGCCCGACTTGTACGTCACTGTGTAGGTATATTCTTAGCGTCGCAAAGCCCAGCGACCAAGCCGGCCAGTAGGATCCTTGAGTGACAAAAGCCAACAGAGCGCATGATGGTCCGTTATTACAGCGAAATGCGTGCCATAAAATATGGGCGGAACTTCAAGACTGCCCAGACAAGAGCAAGGCATTCACGCTCTGTAATGCAATAGTTGCGCTCGGCAGCTGTAAGGAGGCAACTGGCGTATGCGATAACGCGGTTGCGTCCCTGTTGTCGTTGGGCTAGGACGGCGGTTGCGTCCCTGTAGTCGTTGGGCTAGGACGGCTCCGATCCTGTGACCACTAGCGTCGGTTCGGACCTCTGTCGGAGCGGATGTATCAAAGTAGGCCAATATAGGCGGCGTTGTCAAAAGTGTGACGAGGCGAGAAAAGGGCCGGTTTGAGCGTGACCCCACGTAAAAAGCACGTTTTCTTGAGAAGTTCAGTGAGTAGTCGAGCGATTGTTGCAAAATCTTCCACAAACCTTCTGAAGTGGGAACGGAGTCTCACAAAACTCCGGGCATCTTGGCTGACTAGGGCACAGGAAAACTCGTGACTGCACGAATTTTCTCGGGGTCCGGCTGCACACCTGAAGCATCGAAGAGATGACCCAAGACTGTAATCTGCCGGTGGTCGAAGTGGCACTTCGACGACTTCAATTGGAGGCCATTCTGCGGAAGACGTCACGAATAGCTGACAAACGCCTAAGGTGGGTCTCAAATTTAGGCAAATATACAAGGACATCGTCGAGGTAACAAAGGCAGGTTGTCCATTTGAATCCTTGTACCAGAGAGTCCATCATACGCTCGAACGTGGCTGGGGCGTTGCACAGACCGAACGGCATAACCTTGAAGTGGTATAGGCCATCGGGAGTTACAAACGCAGTCTTTTCTTGGTCTTTCTCATCCATAGCAATCTGCCAGTAGCCAGAGTGCAGGTCTATTGAAGAAAAGTAGCGCGCGCCAGAAGGAGATCAGCAATAGGCGTGACGACGTAGTCCCCGTCGAGCACCGGTGAAGACGTTGCCAATTCGACGAATGTTAGGGCTTTACGCGGCATGCGGATAAAGTATATGGTACAGAGGCTGTTCTAAAGTTTGGAGCTAGTATCTTGGAGAAGAGGAAGTTCCAGGCAAAGAGTACCGGCAGAACAGTTGATCAGGGCAGAACGCGTCGACAGGAAGTCCATCCTTAATATGAGGTCGTGAGGGCAACTGCTGAGCACGGTAAAGAGGACGGGAACATGGCGGATGGCAATGCTTATCCTGCAACGTGAAGCATGCATCCATTCGATGCGGGCAATGACTTCTGCAAAGCGTTCTTGAAACAAAGCTTTGCTACACCTCTTTTTACTAGTTTGTAATTATTTGAATGAAAAGAGTGTGCTGGTACTTTTAACCTTGTAGGCGACTGCCTTAGTCCATATGAACTAACATGTGAAGTGCCTATGGACGGTACCATAAGGTTCCTCGACATTAGCTTCGTGTTTACCTCAACCCCACGGGCTGGTCTTATCATCCCAGAGCTAACAAGCCACTTCTGGCTTTTCGTTCAAATCATTCCAAACTAGTAAAAAAGGGCAATAGCAAAGCTTTGTTTTAAGAGCGATTTGCAGAAGTCACGCCCGCATCTAATGGATGCATGCTTGAGGTTGCAAGCAAAACGTCTTCAGGAGGCTGGCTACCCAAGACATGTCCTAGTATCAGTAGCAGAAAGCATGCTCAGGCAAGTATGTTTGGGTGAAGACGTGTCCTCAACGGGAGAGGAAGTTAATCGCAGGAAAATCGCTGTACTACCATACATTCATTGTTTCTCTCACAGCCTAAAGAAAATGGCACAGCGAGCAGACATCAGTGTGGTTTTTTCGGCGCCGAACAAACTAGGTAGCCTGTGCCGGAAAAGTAATCCAAATGGAGTGACGAAACCTAAATGTGCAAAACAGCCCACTAACAGATACGCGGATTGTTGTACAGGCATTGTATACCGGATTCCGTTAAGTTGTGGAAAGAGTTACATCGGGCAGATGGGCAGGTGTGTAAACGACAGGCTGCGTGAATATAACAATAAAGTGAACATGACACCGCCAGATGGATTCCTGTCCCTGCACTGCAACAAATGCAAATGTTATCCATGCTTTCAAGATACCGCCATCTTAGGCTGGAATGGGTGTGAACTAACACGCGTAATTGTAGAAGCTGAATCGATCGATCGGGCTGGTTGTGCATGTGTCAGCATTCCGTCGAATTCGCTCTCAACAAAGGAGCTACAATACCTGCGCATGAGCTGAAAGGTGCGATAAGTGAATTTTCTTTCGAGGGCGATATGAAAAAGCTGTATGTACAAAACGTGTATAAGAACCACGTGGTGCACAAAACTAAACCATTTATTGGAAATGTAGCGCTGTGTGTGTGTGTCTCCGTGCCCTTGTGTCCCGTTGCCTTGTGCTACGATAGTTATTCAAGGGCAGTGTGAAAGGGCATTCCAGGTCAGTGAGAAATCTCATCATTTGCACGAAACGGTTTCTTCGCATGGCGTTGTAAACCATTTCATTACGCATCTCGGTTCCACTGTCCCACTAGCACTTCTTTCCCGGCAAGCGGTTTTAGCCGGAAAGAACCAGCACGCCAAAAAAACACTTGATCTCATCTTTCGTGACCTCGGGCTCTGGCATATTCAAAACTAAAACATAGCTTCTTGTTCCTTCTACCAAGAGATCTAACTTTCATCAAAAAAGAGCTTAAACAATTCTACAGGCGAAAGGTTCCTGTAAGCTGCGAAATTTCGGTCTGCAAATATTGAGGGGTGATTCCACGTAAGATCGAACAAACGATGGCTGGTCGACCTCTCAAATTTATTTCAAGATTTTATATATTATTGCCTGATGAGTGGAAAGAAGAGATCCGCAATTTGTTTTGCCGCCAAAAATTGTTTCGAACCACAGGAAATCAATAATGACGAAGAGGTGGAGTGGAGCGCTCATCCGCTCTGCTGTTTTGGCCAACTTTCGTTATGAATTGCACAAAATATATTAAAGTTAGGTAGCTGAAATTTATTTACCTAAATATATGCAAGCTTTTGCTTCTGCTCAGGTGTTTTTAGTTTTTATGTGTAGTGTAGATGTTTTTATAAAAACCTCAAAAATGGCCCAATCGGCAAAATTTTCTTTACTTTGAAGTTCTTTATCTCAGAAATGCCTTGTAGCAGAGGTACGAAAATTCCGCATTACGTTTTTCGCATGCGTATCTACCAAACTGCCAAATCTTGTATTTATATAACTTTTCAGTAAAGAGATATAATCGGGCTAATTTCAAGAAAACACCGAACAATGAAAACTTCTGACGACAATTAAAAAAAAACCATTTTTTAAATTTCTTAAACTTTGTCCACTTATTCTCCTCCACATCAGCTTTCACAATCATTAAAAACATGTTGCATAATGTCGTTGCACTAATAGTTACGGCCCCTCCAATGAGACCCTTAGGCAAGGATGGGCAATTCCGACTTCTTGCCCAGCAAGTGTATAAAATGCAGGCAGGATTGAATTTCTTCTTATTAAAAGGTCAGCAGGTACCTAAAAAGGTGTCGCCGGCACTGAAGACGTTAATTTTGAAATTATTTGGTCACTGCAGCGGCCACGAGCGCGGAGCTACCGAGTAGGCGCGCGCGCAACCGAGATGCTCGTTGTAAGATCCGGCGCAGTGAGAGCTCGTTCTCGCGTCCTCAGACCGATTGAGTTCGAAACAGCAACACCTCTCAGGTGACTTGAACGCACGTGCATCGGTAGTCGCAGTGATCTGGTTAATTGCGTCGATTTCTTTTTCAGGGGGCATAAGAATGTCATCGTTAAACTGTGCGTTCCGTGAAGATCTTTCATTGCAGTGGTAGCAAAAGCACGCGTAGCACAAGTAGTCCGTCTCACTGACAGTCACTGATCTTTCGGGCGTTAAACGCTCCTTCAAAGCATTTATGTCTAGGTCGGTAACTCTACGAAATTTTGGCTACTTTGCAATAATTAAAGGAGTACTGACACGATTTTGAGACATCGCAGAAGGGACATTTTTTGCTTCGTTGGTATGCAGTGTCCACGGTGTCCACACACTGGAGTCGGAGAACACGTATAAAATATTTTAATTTGACTTTGAAGTTTTCGTCGCTGAGCATTTGCAAGCCAGGCACACTGCAAGGACATTATCCCGACAAGTCAAGACAGTTCCTCCGAGTTCGCGAGTTCTGCGTCCTGCATGCAGCCTAAATCGTAGAAATCACTGTCAGGGTCAATGGACGACAATTCACTCATCGTTGTCTATTGCACCACGAGCAGATGACGGATTTCTCGCTAGTACGTCGCGAATTTCTGTATCTCCCTGACGTCACACTGCTATGAAATGACACTGAGAAGCCACCCCCTCGATATCGACCGAAAGTGTCTTTTTAAGGTGGCGCTAATTAAAATATATAGGATGCATTCCCAGGCACCACAATAGTCGTTTTACGTTTCTCGACACCAGTATTTTTATTTAGAGCAACAATCAGAAATTTTTTAAAATTCGTGTCAGTACTCCTTTAGGCTTCTTGTGCTTCGAAAGGTAGTCTCCACAATAGACTCATTCAGAGCTATACTTTCTCGTCATGAGACGCACAGGAGGAGTAGAGTAAGAGCAAAGCACAAGAACTATCCGCGCCGAATGAAGTGTGAACAGCGCACCGAACGCGCGGCCAGTTCACGCCGTCTGCTGCCGACATCTAAGATAGCCAAGCGCATCCGGTTACCGATAGTTTTGCTTTTCTTTCCTTTGACAATCCATATTTTGCTTTGCCACTGGAGCGCCACGTTCATGCTTTCCACTGACCGCAACTGGCGCAGCGCAGTTTCTGTGGCAGCAGCGTGCGTGAAGCGAGCGCTCATAGCTCCCTTATAGAGTTTTCATCTTGCTTCCATCTCTGCCGTGTTATCAGCGCCTAGCTGAGATGCGAACAGAGGGCGGATAGAATAGGGAAGCTCCAGTGCACATGCGTTCAAGGAACCCGAGAGGTGTTGCTGTTTCGAACTCAATCGGTCTGAGGACGCGAGAACGAGCTCTCACTGCGCCGTCTCTTACAACGAGCATCTCGGGTGCGCGCGCGCCTGCTCGGTAGCCCCACGCTCGTGGCCGCTGCAGTGACCAAATAATTTCAAAATTAACGTCTTCAGTGCCGGAGACACCTTTTTAGGTACCTGCTGACCTTTTAATAAAAAGAAATTCAATCCTGCCTGCATTTTATACACTTGCTGGGCAAGAAGTCGGAATTGCCCATCCTTGCCTAAGGGTCTCATTGGAGGGGCCGTAACTATTAGTGCAACGACATTATGCAACATGTTTTTAATGACTGTGAAAGCTGATGTGGAGGAGAATACGTGGACAAAGTTTAAGAAATTTAAAAAATGGGTTTTTTTTTTTTAATTGTCGTCAGAAGTTTTCATTGTTCGGTGTTTTCTTGAACTTAGCCCGATCATATCTCTTTACTGAAAAGTTACATAAATACAAGATTTGGCAGTTTGGTAGATACGCATGCGAAGAACGTAATGCGAAATTTTTGTACCTCTACTACAAGGCTTTTTTGAGATAAACACCTTCAAAGTAAAGAAAATTTTGCCGATTGGGCCATTTTTGAGGTTTTTTATAAAAACATCTACACTACACATAAAAACTAAAAACACCTGAGCAGAAGCAAAAACATGCATATATTTAGCTAAAGAAATTTCAGCTACCTAACTTTAATATATTTTGTGCAATTCATAACGAAAGTTGGCCAAAACAGCAGAGCGGATGAGCGCTCCACTCCACCTCTTCGTCATTATTGATTTCCTGTGGTTCAAAAAAATTTTCGGCGCCAAAGCAAATTGCGGATCTCTTCTTTCCACTCATCAGGCAATAATATATAAAATTTTGAAATAAATTTCAGAGGTCGACCAGCCATCGTTTGTTCGATCTTACGTGGAATCACCCTGAGGAACTTTTTCGCAAAGCCACTATTCTTCCACTGGATACTTGAAGGTAAATTCGCGTCACCGCTTTCATCTCCTGCGCCTGAGGAAATATTTGGTGGTTTAACGCATTGTTGTTCATACTCTGCGTCATCTTCATCAGAATGCCACCCACCAATACGACGGCCATCTGCAAGAACGGTTTCAGCACCTGCCTACTACTGAGGTTGTCGTTCAGCTGCCACTAGAATCCTCATCTGCGGAATCATCTTCTCAATAAATGGCAGCCTCCGGTGGCTCAATGTAGATAGCCGACGCATCTTCATCGTCCTCTTCGAGTATTCTGGTTATTTCTTCTAAAGTCAACCTGGGCAGACAATAGATTGACGCATTAGTGCCGCGGAATTACCCTACAACTGGCGTAAAACAAAGTAACGAAATTAACCAAAATACGGAACCTAAAGGCCCAGCGTGCCCGCATGGCAACACGAAAAATAACATGCTTTTTCAGAAAGAACATATCAATTTATCTCTCTCAAATTGTCACCGTGTGCCCCTCACAACAAGCACTCTACAGGGACGTGTATATCATGCTATAGCAAAAAAGAACATTTAATGAAATCCACTTAGCCGCGGCCGCGTTTCATGTCGACGCGTCGAAATGCAGAACCACTGTTTCGCGCCTTTTTGGCGGCCCTCAAATAAACACCGATAACTTCTGCCACCTGGTGTCGGTAAGGGGTAGCCTAAGCTAACGAAAGCCTCGCCGCCCTGATCCTTGCGTGGTTTTTTAAACATGAGTACATTGCAACGCTTCGTGGTTACATGGGTGACCATATATTAATGCTGGTACCTAACGGGTTAAACGCCGGGCGGGCGAAACCCCGCACGGCGTTTGCAGGAAAGTGCGCCGAGCTACGGCGTCACCATACGTCGCCTAGCAACGCGTTCGAGGAGATAAATGGAGACAGGAAACTATTAAAAGAATATAATACTTTTGTCGAGGCGGAATTCGAACCCGGGTACCCACGGTAAGAACCGAGCGCCGTAATCACTCGGCTGCCCAGGCAGGCTTGCGGAAAAAAGCATTTAGGAGAACCTTATGATTGTGTTGCTATGGGCGAGAGAGTGAGAAACAGAGAGAAAGAGAAGGACACAGAGAAGGAGAGTGAAAGGGATAGAAAGAGAAAGACAGAAAAAGAAAGCATACCATAGCCATGTGTGTATAGCATAGCAATGAGGTGGGGCAGCGAAGTGATGGTGAGGGAGAGGGTAAAGCATACCATAGCCGTGTTTAGTGCAGTATAGCAATGTGGTGGGAAAGTGAAGTGAGGCAGAGGAAATGGAGGAGAAGAGGGACACCAGCTCCGCTGCTAGTGCGTAGCTGCCTCAATAGTTTAAGTGCGGGGCGCTTTAGGGGCCCTGGCCGTCGTATTCTGTCGTAGCTTGGCGTAACAATAGCGAAACACCTTTTAAGTCCTGGCGCGCCGACGCAGCAGCGACATCACGTATATATAGGCATCTGTAGGAGAGCCACGTATACTGAAGGGCGGGAAAGGGAACTGAGACTGAGGAGGAGCCATGTGAGAATGAGGATGAGGGAAAGGAAGAAGGGAGGGAGAGGAGGGAAAGGAGGAAGAGAACATGCTGTCATCTTACGCCGCCGCCTGGAGTCACGCACACAAAACAATGTACAGCATCGCCATGTGTAACAAGGGGCGGGAAAGGGAAGTGAGGGACAGAAGTAGTGAAGTGCGTCTGAAGAGGATGGAAAGCAGGAAAAACTGGTAAAGCATAGCATCGCCACGAATTGCGTTACGCAGGCAAAACCATGTAAAGCATAGACACGAATAAAAAGAGGGCGGGAAACGAAAGTGAGGATGAGGAGGGGTGTTGTGAGGGTGAGGAGGATGGAAAGCAGGTAGGCACAGGGTAAAGCACACGATAGTCATGTATGGCGTCACGCAGGCAAAACTATGTATAGCACAGCCATGCACAGCAAGGTGGTGGAAAGGGAAGTGAGAGTAGGGAGTGTGGAAAGGAGGAAGGGAGAGGATAAAGCATAGATTAAGCAATGCCTGACCGTATGCACCGATTAGCTTCGATGCGCGGCCGCATCGTGTAGGCTGGCGTCCGACGAAGCGCGGCCACGCTGCGCCGTGCTCGTACTAAGAGTGGAGGACCCTGCACGTCCATCGCAGTCACCGATAACCCGTTCATCCGAACTCTGTGCGCTGAGCTGCCTTTGAATATTTCTTCAACTTACAGTTGAGGGCACTAAGAGCCGCGCTTCAGGTGGTGGTCACGTAGTATATTTTACCATTTCGCACACTTTAAAAACGGCTGGAAAAAAGAAAAGGTGTCATTTATATTAGCATAGCTGAAAAAATGCAGCAATAAAAAAGCAGCGCGATTGCAGCGACATCGGCCTAAACTGTAACTGATTGAACGTATCCTGTCTGCTTGCTTTTTTTTTGTGCCATGTTGGGCATACTGGTAACTAGATACCTTAAAGTTGTATCTTTATAGACGCAAAACATGCTCGTGTGATATGCAAGATATTGGCAGAAAGAAACGCAGCAACTTGTGCTGAAATACTAATTAAAACTTGGATTAACACCTGTAAAGAAGGATGTCATATTCACATAAGACGCAGAGAAAAAAAAATTACTTCGACATAAGACGTTAACAGAGATTTGCCCAGCTCTGTTTCGAGGTCATCCAGGCGGCGAGTGTCTATATTCATGTATGGGACGCTTGCTCTCCACATACAACCAAGGACGAAGAGTTCTTTGTCTGCGGCTTCCGCCGCCGCCTTGACGCGACCTCCTCTCGCACGCCAATAGGCGTGCTGACGCAGAGGATCCGCGTCTGCGTGAAGATATTCTACACATTAATCAAGCACCTTCAGGCGACCGCAACTGATAAAATAAGGCAGGTAAGATGATATTGACAGTAGTTGAACATTTTAAGTGCGAAGCATTTCTTAGCGAACCAAATGCACTGTGACTGTTTCTATCTATCTATCTATCTATCTATCTATCTATCTATCTATCTATCTATCTATCTATCTATCTATCTATCTATCTATCTATCCATCTATCTATCTATCTATCTATCTATCTATCTATCTATCTACGTCTGGGCGCTCTCATCTTGGTCTCCTTAAAGTTGTACATGGCAACATTTCCATGAGCGACATTAGTGTATGATGAACATAATTCCCGGGTGGTGGTGGTAGTGATTTCATGAGGAAAAGAAATTAGGCGGCTTTTCGTCATCAAATCACTACCACCACCACCCAGGAATCGTGTTCATCATACATTCATGTCACCTATGCAAATTTTGCAATGTCGAACAAAATGATTGCCTGTTGCGTGCGTCATGAAATTCGTTCCACTAGTTCCATGCGGCACGTATCAGCATAACACGGCCCGTGGTGTACGGGTATGTGCCAGAGGTTATGCATATATCAGTCCAGGAACAGCGACAACAGACTTTCTAAATCTTTCTAAATTTTCGTGTCGCAGAAAATTCGGTGCCGGGATTGACGTGGCGTTGCCGATGAGCCAAATATTTCTGATGGACGGAAATAACAGAAATTATGGCTCAAGCCCAGGCATTTTGCATAAGAGTCAAGCATTCACCACAAAGCCATGCCATTGCTTTAAACTTCTTAATAAAAAGGTCTTATACAAGCGTCATGTCAAGGCAATGCCAATTATGGTTGCATAGTTGTGTATCCGCTTTTATGACGATGCAATAAACATTGGCTACACAAGCTGTAGTCATGCTCTACCGAGCAACACTAGTTGTCATAATGCCACGCATCTTTATTTGTTTTATGAGATGATCAGGCTTCACTCACAAAAAAGGAATACTTTTAGCCAAGCTTGCCACAGGTCGCGCCGCGATGCTTTGTAGGCTTCGCGATTATTTCAGATTTGTCTGTTAGGATTATTCACAGGGCACGAGTAACCTAGTTTGTTCTACAGCCAGCGCATGCACCAGCGAAGACGCTAGAAGTCTCGATAAGGCACGTATGAAAGGCAACGCATTTCACAGTCGAGCAGATTAGTTGACGACCGACATCCGTGCCCGACACTCTCGCTGTACAACGAGGAACGCTAGTTGTTTGAGTTTATCTTTCAGCGCGCAAATGTTCCCCTTAAAGTTATAACTGCGAAGCTCGTTAGCAAATCGTTCCTTGTTCACCCCGCGCCAAAAAACTATCATCATCATAAACGAGTATGCGTCACAGAAACACTCCCACTACTCACCACTGGTCCAATGAAAGTGAAGAAGGCAACAGTTAACCCAACAAACGGGTATGTGCCACAGAACTGTGTGCGGCCTATCCGAAATCTATCATCATCATGAACGGGTATGTGCCTTGATGGAATTGGTTTCTTGGAGTATGTGCCTTGATGGAATAGGTTTCTGAGAGCGCCGTGCCACCTGCTTGGAACCTCACACCTATGGCGTGCGCATTACCATAGTCATACCACGGTCACGTGATACCTTGTGATTATAAACGCTTGTGTACAGTTCGTTCCTAAACATACGCAGCCATTCATCGCCCGAAAATCAATCGCACTCCCTAAGCAGAAGCCGCGATTCCAGAAGCAAGCATTCCCGCTGCGCGAGAAGGGCAACGACAGCGTCGATTGGATCTACCGAGTTCAAGCCATGTTCAAGCAAATGTTCAACACCAGTACAGCCAGGTGCCAGCCAAGTTTAAGCAACAGTTCAACATCGCTACAGTCAAGTTACAGCAAAAGCTCAAGCAAAACTTCAGCATCACTATAGCCACGTTCAACCACATGTTCAACATCGTTACAGCCACGTGCAAGCAAATGTTCAACATCGTTACAACCATGTTCAAGCCAAGGTAAAGCAAAAGTACAAGTAAAAGTTCTGCCTAGCCACAGCAATAAATAAGCATGAGACCGATCAGCTTCGCTGTGTATCGAGCATTGCGTGGCTTAGTGCAAGCTTTGAGACTTTTTTTTATTTGTACCACCTTGTGTTCTGCGCACTTTACCCTCATCACAATAAGACATCTGGTGGCGATGCTGCTTTTTCATGTTACAGATACCCACAAAAAGCCGAGCACCAAGCCCAAGCCGTGAAGAAGACGCCAAATTCCTCCCGGATCATCGATTTAAGCGAAGGCTAGCGCAAGAATACGGACCCCTAGAAGACAAGCCTAAAACAACGGTGACGAAGACGACAGCCACAATGATGGCCGCTGTTTCACCCTCGACAGTCTTGATGCCGCACCCCAGGGAGCCGCCGACTTTGCGTGGATCACCGTCCGAGGACCCAGAAAGCTCCCTCGAGACGTTATACCGAGTCGCTACATCCAACGACTAGAAATCCGAAGCGAAACTGCGTGACGTCCACTTTTTCCTAGAATACGCTGCGAGGACTTCGTTGCAGAACCGTGAATCTACACTTCAACTATAGGATCTTTTTCGCACGACGTTCCTAAACACCTTCACGAGCGTCGTAACCAAGCAAAAGGCTGCAGCTATGCTGAATGCTCGTGTACAGCTTCCAAACGAAAACATTACGATCTACACGGAAGCGATGGCTCGCTTCTTTCGCCACACTGACGCCAGCATGCCTGAAAAAAAAGAAATTACATCTTCCTATGCGGGGTGTAAAACAAGAAGTATTCGCTGGACTGACAGGGAAACAACCGCAGGCTCTTGCTGAATTGACTTCCGAGACTTCCGAGATGCGGACGCGGCAATACAACCATAGTTTCTTGGCTACAAGCTACGCCGACGTTCAGACTTGTGCGCCGCCGCCGCTGCCTGTTTTGCTCACGCCGCTAGCGCCGCCGCCGCGCAGTAATTGCGGCACGCGCCGTTAGTCTTTTTCTCTTAATCCGAACGGGGAACCTGAACGCAAAATGCATCACTTCCCCGGGGGAGCTCTTCTCGATGCGTCCATGTAATGGACTGCCTATTTCAGGCGCTGCTGACTGACTGAAACTAGGGCGAGCAGCGCGCCCTTTGCTTCCGGTTCTTCTGCAACGTCATTATGAAGTCACGAAGCTATTACAACTCTCGACACAAAGTACACGGGCTAATGCTCTTCAACGCAACGAACGTAGCCTCCAGATATACGGTTTTGGGCGCACATCTCGGAGCCCGTGCATGAACTCTGATCACGTTAGCCCTCTAATTAGGTTAAATGCGGTCGCCGTCTAACGCACTTGTAAAGGTGGGTAGGCAATTCATGCATGGTTTCTCAAGTATCTGTGACACGTTCATATGCAAGTTCAGACTTGTCAAGTTTCTTTGTGTGTTCTGGTACTGCCAACTTCGTGCAAACTTCGTTGCTTCTCACGCTTGCAATGTTCTGGCCGGCTCAGTGCGTGGACGTGGTCAAGAGCGCGATGACGCCACGGCTCGCCGCTTATTCGAGTAACTGAATGCGCTCTGCCTGCTTGTGATGGACACTACGAGAACAGCTCAGCAGAAGTTGTCGTATCTTTTTGTCCTCCACAAGTCTAACGAGTATTGGCTGACCTCAACGCTACGGCGTCCTGCAGTATTAAATGGCACCGTTTACAAGGGTATATTCTTAGAGTCTCGGACATAGTATACTTTGCATAAATGAAGTAGATAAGTAATATATACCGATGCATTAGTGCATTTTATTTCCTTTGATTCATACTCGAGTAAATCGATAAATAAGTATAGAAATAAAGACAATGAAAAAAAAGCGAAAGCTGGCACTCAGCCGCGCAAGGCTTCTGACACAGCGAAGTTGGCCGAGCACGGCGCCGCTCGTACTCAGCTTTCCGGTAGGCTAGAACCTGACGTAGAGCTTGAATACGCTCAGCATTCCACTCACAGTAATCCCCAGTATCTTCCCGTCGTCTCTTGTTTTCCCTCTCTCTGGCTGTGTATTCCGAATCTGCTCGTCGCTGCCGTTACCGTTCTCATACAGAGACAAGCCTCGCTTCACAATAGGCTGCTTCTTCGAGAGTGCTACTTTGCGCATTCCATGGCTGTGTCTTATCGGGCGGATGAAGCGCGGTGGAACTCAGTTGTGCGAGGTTCTGCTGGGCGTGGCTTAGCGATAGCAGCTGCGTGGTTGTCGCTACTGTGCATGCGCGGCTTGGCATGACGTCACGAGGTTATTTAAGGCGTTCTAGCAGCTGCGGCGTCGCGAGTTCCCGTGGCTGCGGCGCGGCTGGCTTTTCGTGAAACGCGCACGTTGTAACGGCGGCTCAAAGTACTTAGCTCATAAAACATAGAATAAGAGATAGCTGCGCTAGTTGGTAGGTATTCATAATAAAGAGACAGGACGTGCAAACATGGACACGAGAGAGAAGTCAAGATAGTGAATAGTTGTCTCTCACGTAGACCACCAAGCCGCCGGGTTGACAGGTATCGCCTCTTGCCTGGGAATGCGCAGATAGGTATTTGTGTCTGCCTTCTTTTCCGTAGCTGTCTCGTTTCTTAACCACACCTGGCGACAACTTTCTGTGGCAGCATAGCCAAAGCTCCAAGGGCGGAGCTTGTGCACATGTGTTCCTACGCCAAGTATTCTGTTTATGGGCGATTTCGATTTTGGTTCCGCAAGCGAGTGCAACACATGCGAAAAAGCACGTTTTGGACATCCACGACTTATGATGTACTTTTTGAAATAGTGTTATCAAAGAAAGGATATATAGCTTGAATCGAAAGCTATCACAAGCCTAGATATACTTATGGATCAAGCGCTGATTAAACAAATACCTGGAATCATGGCTAATTTCTTCTGCAAATTAAATTATACATAATCTGCCAACAGTTCAAGTCCGCGTTGGAAATGAGCAGCACGTAGTAATGTATGAATTCTTTTGCTGAAAGCAACAGAATATTCGATATTGTGAAAGTACACATGAAGCAGCTTTACTGAAGCGGTGGGTTTTATCCACGGCCTAGCAGGATCTGTGCAATTTGAAATCCTACACAAAGTCAAGAAGCCATTTTCTAAGTTTAGGTGGAGTAAATTTAGATTCGGCGCACACAGGGTGGGCATCGTCGTTTTCTAGAGACGCAAGAACACTCTGGAGGCGCTCACAATATTTTGTCAAAGGACGCCACAGCATCCACGGGCTGCAAATACTTCAGCCACGAACGGTGATCGGGCGTCTCGCGTTCGTATTTAGAAGCGAGTGAAATGCGCTCCTTACCCGCCGTGGTCAACAACGCGGTTTTTGCACAGCCAACTGCATAACTGACATGAACACATGTATAGCCCAGGCGATGTTTTGTATCGCTAAGTTTGTCATTGAGAATAGCTGTCATCGAAAAGCGCCGCAAACTCCTCCCGCTGCATACGCCGACCGGCACCGTCTTGCTGAATGTCATCTACAGTGTAATCATATCAGCAACGCTAGGCAACCTAAATACCGACCATATATGCAGCGCAATTTATGAAATGCGTAATTTCTTTTGCGTACTGTTCCCAATTGCAGTTTCGTTTTCAAGCATTTGGTCTTGCTGAAGACTGGCAGGTTGCCTACGTCACCTTCAAGGGGGCTACCGCGATCAGACCCACTTGCGCTGGTGCTATAACTGACACGCATTTTGTTTCCCCGTGATTGTATGCGGGCAAGAAAATATTGGACAACGCACCACTGTCTTCGTTTCTGTCTGTTCGATAAATACAGATCACCTAACAAAGAAGCGCCCATGTACGCTTACAAGCTTCCCTGTGCAACTGCTGCAACCGAACGACGCCATCATGGTATACAGGGGCAGTAAAACGTGACATAGAAACTAGTAAAGCAAAAACAGCAAAAAAACTGAAAATCCTTCACGAGATGAGTTCTTTACTTCTAATTCAAGCAATCTTGAACATAATGCCTCTTTCTTTTCCTTTAACAGCAAAGCTGTTCTAGCTCGGCGTAGTGTGACCGTGCCCGAAAAATATAATCAGGAATGGATATGTCCCACAGCATCTGGGCAAATCTCACTGATCAACGCTACGGCGTTAGAACGACGTGAAGTGTAGTAAATCTGAGAACGAGTACAGAGAGAGAGAAAGAAAAAGAGAGAGAAACAGAGACGGAAAGAAAATTAAGAAGAGAAAAATTCTTGCCGACAAAAGTTCTTCACGAGGTGGTATTCGAACCCGCGTACCCTCGATCTCACGAGCGTCCTAACCACTCGGCTATCTAGGCACTCTAGCAGAGGAAAGCATAGCCTTGTATAGCATAGCGTAGAAAAGGAGCAGGAAATGGGAGTGAGTGGGAGGAGCAGACATATTGTTACGTACTCTGGAGTAGCGTAAGGGGGTTTTTTAATGGGCACAGAGACCGCGGAAATCGTCCAAGCTACGTCGTCGTCCTCTTTCTCTACCCGCGTTTCCCTTGTTTTTCACCGACAGTGACACTTCGTATCATTCCTCCTCTCTCAGACGAAGCCCTCTGGGCGAGTCATTCTGGTGTCCTTCGTGTATACGGCTTCAGGCGGGCAACATGCGTCACCTCGGTCTTGCATGAACGTCGGCCACTAGTAGTCAGACGTGCGATTTCGTAGTTTACCTCGCTTAGACGATGGAGGATCACGAACGGACCGGCGTAGTGTGCGAGTAGCTTTTGGCTCAAGCCACGTCTGTGTATTGGGGTCCACACCCACACTAGATCACCGGGAACATAAGTTACATGCCGGTGTTGACTGTCGTAGCGTGTTTTGGAGGAGTCTTGCGCTGCCAACGTACGTAAGCCTGCAAGTCGACGAGCCTCTTCTGCGCGACACAAAGTCTCCGCAATTGACAAGTCTTCATGAACGACAAAAGGAAAGATAGTGTCCAGCGTATGTCGAGGCGAGCGAGCGTAGAGCAGGTAGAAAGGGCTGTAACAGGTAGTTTCGTGTTTCGCAGAGTTGAAGCCGTACGTCACGAACGGTAATACTTCATCCCAGTTCTTGTGGTCGGAGGTGACGTACATGGATAACATGTTGATGACGTTCGGTTTGTGCGCTCGGTCAGACCGTTAGTTTGTGGGTGATAAGCAGTTGAGTGTCGGAACTTGGAGGCACACAAGCGAAGTAATGATTCTACCACATCGGCGGTAAATTGTCGACCACGGTCACTTATCACCACGCGAGGTGGCCCGTGCCGGAGTATGACTGAATGCAACAGGAACTCCGAAACCTGGCCTGCCGTGGCTGAGGGTAAGGCAGCCGTCTCGCAGTACTGCGTCAGGTAGTCAGCGCATACAATTATCCACCGGTTGCCTTTTGAAGAACGGGGGAATGGTCCCATAAGATTAATGCCGACCTTTTCAAAGGGAGAACTGGGGGCATTACGGGCTGCAGATGACCGACTGGACCTGAGGTGGGCCGCTTGTGGCTCTGACACTGCGTACAACTGGCCACATATTTTTCAATTGTCTTTCGCATTTGGGCCAATAGAACCGCTCTTTGGTGCGACTAAGTGTTCGTGCGGTACCTAAATGACCAGAGGTCGGGCCGTTATGCGTGAGACGCAGAACAGATGTTTGAAGAGACGCAGGAACGACCAGCAGAAAGCGGGCGCCCGTCGTTGACAAGTTCCTCTTGTAAAGAAGACCACCTCGGACGCGAAACTGGCCTTCGGGTATTGGCTCGTTTGTTGCAGGGAAGAGAGCTTTCAAGCTTGGGTCTTTGCGCTGCTCAGCGGCGAAAGTCACGGCATCGGGAAATCCAGGCGACAGCGAAGCGATAAGGTGGTCGAAGTTATCGGCCTCACAATCCGTCGTAGGTAGTGGCATCCTAGAGAGGCAATCCGCATCAGCGTGTCGACGACCACTCTTGTACGAAATGGTGAAGACATATTCTTGCAAACGAAGGGCCCATCGTGCGAGGCGACCGGAGGGGTCGGGAAGGTTGACCAGCCAACACAGGGAATGGTGATCTGTGACGATCAGGGGCGTAGCCAAGGGGGGGTCGGGGGGTTCAAACCCCTCCCCCCCGAAATTTTTGAATTTTGCTTACGTATATAGGCACGCACACATACAAACGCACGCACAAACATACATAATGTATGGTTGAACCCCCCCCCCCCGAAAAACATTTCTGCCTACGCCCCTGGTGACGATGGTGAACGGGCGGCCATAGATGTATGAGAGAAACCGCTGTACTGCAAAGACTACCGCTAGGCATTCCTGTTCGGTCACTGTGTAGTTGCGTTCAGGCTTGCTTAAAGAACGACTTGCGTACGCCACGACGTGTTCCTTCTTACCTGAGCGCTGAACGAGAACGGCGCCGAGACCGATGCCACTTGCGTCCGCGTGGATCTCTGTTAGCGACGAGGGATTGAAGTGCCGAAGTATCGGCTGTGAAGTTAACAAGCACTTCAGCTGGCGAAAAGCGGCATCACACTCGGGGCTCCACTGAAACGGGCTGTTCTTCTGGAGAAGTCTCGTCAGAGGATGAGCGACATCCGCGAACCTGGGTATGAACCGCCGGAAATACGAGCATAGCCCGATGAAGCTGCGAAGTTGTTTCACGGATTTGGGTTGCTCGAACGATTCAACGGCCGCTGTCTTCTGTGGGTCAGGTCTAATGCCATCTTTATCGACGAGATGGCCCAGCACCAATGTTTGTCGCTCGCCAAAGTGGCACTTTTTCGAATTCAGTAGAAGGCCAGCCTTTTCAATACAGGTGAGCACAACAATATGATAGAGGGGACAAGGAAAACAGGTGGGAGGAGAGTACAAGCGCAGCGCAGAAAGAATGAGAAAAAGAAATAGAGACCGAGCAGGAAGCCGCGCATCTCGAGGCTAGACGTGTCTGTCAACGTGGAGTTCGGGCGGTGACGGGCCCGTGCTTCGCTCTGCCAGGGGGGTGTAAGCGGTGCCAAGCTTTGCGCGACGTAGTGCAAACTGCCGTCATTTTTATATTTACTTTTGTGCTACATACTCTATAAAATTTGGCGTCCGCGGACCATATGCAGTAAAAAGTGTGCGCAGTAAAAAATTACAGCATATCCACGGGTGAATGATGAAGAGCTTGGGCGAAGCTCCTGAAGGTGGGAGCATGGTTGCACCTTGAAATATTCACTGGTTTCGCCTGACAGTAATCAAAGCGATACGCCGCTTCGATTATTTGTCATTTTTCCTTTTTCTCTTCTTGTTTCAGTTTATTATTTTTTATCTTTTTATTGCTTTCTTCATTTTTGTTATTTTTATTTATTTTTTATTTTTATTCTTTTTTATTTTTATTCCTTATTTTTATTTATTTTTATTTATTTTTTTATTTTTAACACGAAAGTGTTTTATGCTGGGGTCCACCAAGACTTCAGTGACGTATTTCCGTCACGGAAATGACGTCGAAAAAATATACACGATCAGATGGCAAAGAAAAAAAGGTGCCGTCAACGGGCATTGAACCCACGACCGCTCGGTCCACAACAACAGATGCCGGGCACGCTTTCTACTGAGCCACGGTCACAGACTTTGGAGGCTTTACAAACGCGCCTTTTATATCTACCACTCTCCCGGTCGGCTGGGTGGTGATGACCTCTGGGAATGGTAAGGCAAAGTAATTCCTCATTGCTGCGGCCTCCACGACTAGCACCTGCAACGCGTTACGCGTCCGTCCCGTTCGGCGCGTTTTCAATAGAAGTTGAATCATGGCCTCCGAGATAACGGGCGCGCGGCGGGTTTCTCTCCGGCCGTCCCAATCGCGCGCTCCCCAGCAAATAAAACGAACGTCGCGTCGCGCGCCCGGCTACCGCGGGATGGCGCACTCACTTGGGATTCCTGCGGCAGCGGAGACCGCGGCAGAAAGCAGAGCGCGCGGGATTGCAGCGTGCGTATGTTTTTTTTTTCTGCGTACGAGCAAGCATTGCCGCCAGGATCTTCTGGATGCACTGAAGGCAAGTGTTTTTTTCTGTTACTGCATTTATTTTGGTCCAATTTACGGAGAAAACCACGGCAACTGCTGAATTTTCCTGATATAAATTATTGTAAGGAGGTTTACGTCTGTGGTAGTGTTACCTTTTTTTTTTTTTCATTACGGTCCGTTTTGTCTCGGCGCGAAATACCTTGATTTGAGAAATATACAGGGGCGTTCTAGCATTCTTCCTTTCTGGAGACTTGTATGGATGAAAACTGGGCTAATTTTCGTCGTTGAATCATATTGTCCTCCTATCGTGACACATCGTTTTACTATTTGATCGCGTACGGATATTTATGAGTTGGTCAACCGAAGCACGGTTACGCTCTAGATAACTGAGTGCCCTGTGGATGACACTGAAGTAAGATGATAAGTAATTTTGCCGGAATATTGTTCGATTAGCCGACCTACATTTACTCCACACGTCGTTCACAGTGAAAGTGCCCGAGTTGTTATCGCCTCCTTTTTCGTCATCCGGATTTTACTTACATTTTGGTAGCACAATGGCAATATCAGCATCGTGTTCATTTACTGTGCTCTCGACTGCATCCAAATCAATCAATCGATCATAAATGAACAAAACGCGCCTGTAACCAGTCCGTGGTCGTCGCAGAACCGGCGACTTTTAGTCTAGACCACGGTCTAGACGTATGGCGACCGCCTGCAACCTCCTCCCTGTCTCCTGCGGCGCGACGGGAGGCACATAGTTGGAAAGGGAAGCTGGGGAAGCCTCGTGGGCGAGTGCGAGGCATTGTGCGCTATGCGAGCGCGGCTGTCGCGCCAGACTTGATGGCGCCGGCGACATCGCGAGGAGAGAGCATGACGACTGCTGATGCCGAGTTTGGTCGGCTCAGTTAGCGTTCCGCTCCAGCGTGCGCTCGACCTTATTTCTTTGTAACGCGCTCATGCTGCGGCGTTTGCGTGGTTTTTTATCTTGCGTGCTTGTGTCGCTGGCGTTCTGCGTAAAGAAGACAAAATTTTGGCGTGGAAGTGGAAATTAATGTTCGATTCAATAGCAGTGATTTATTAATTGAAGTTGCAGACTACTTACGGCTATATAACTAACACTGTCAGTGCTGTCTTTTTTTTTTTGTTGTTGTTGTTGCAGTTGCTAGAGAAAATGCTGTGAGGTCCTGTGTCTTCTCTTTAATTTCAGGAATATGGCATACTGCTGCGTACCCTTCTGCAAGTCGAATAGCAAAAAGAAGCTTGGGATGCCTGTAAAGCATTCCGTATAGAAGGAAGTGCCTGCAAGTTGTTAATAAAGGAAATATAAACAAAGTGTCCCTAATGGAAAATTTGAGTGGTTCTGTACGTGTGTTTTCATTTCGCTGTATGTTGTTACACCGAAGGAAGAAATGCACAAAGGAAGCAAGCACCGATACCTGCTTTTTGCGATACTGCTTCCAAACGGACTGCTTCCGTCGCAGGCCTTAAATCTAGCTTACAACATTATCAAAATATCTACTGTGGGCTCGGGGCCAGTGGTCGGCCAAAGCCCTCAGAGAACACATAGGCGACAAGAAAAACGCGTTTAATTTACGGAGGCCCGGCAACGACTGATCGGTCTTTAGCGGCAGGGCGAGCGCGAGCCCCGGGCGTAATCACGCCCAGCCTCATCATGGTTCTTTTTTTTTTCTTCTCCTTCGCTAGCGTGCCCATACTATACAGCCCGCAAATTTCGAAGTATAGTAGGTTTCTAGCACATGCGGATCTCTTGCACAGGCATCGTTTTTCTAAGTGCTCTAATAAAGGCGGCGCAAATCTACAGCAAAAAAAAAGCCCATTTGAGAATCGATAGGCCCCGGCATTTACTTGGCCTCTCGTACACCTTGACCAGACATTTCCAAATCAGCGCGAGGTTAATAAAAGCGCAAAACCATTTTTTCCTCGCCACATGCAAGCTGCGCCAACAGCGCGGCAGCGTTTCCGATCCTAGAGTTACTGTATATGCTACCTTTAGGTAGCATATACAGTAACTCTATCCGATCCCAAGAAAGAGCGCCGCGGTGCGGAGAAAAGAGCGCGCCACGCCCACCTCGGGAAATACGCTCTCTCCGTGCGATTGGGACGGCCGGAGAAAAACCCGCCGCGCGTCCGCCATCTCGGAGGCCATGGTTGAATTTTGTCAATACCTTAACACACCGCGAGTGGCGACCTTTGCCCAAGCGTAGCAGAAGCGTCGGCCTCGCTCATAGCATCACGCTCATACAAACCAAAAATAGCTCTGCGACGCGCGCCTGCCTCACATGGCTGTAACACCGCGTTCCACGCTCACGCGCTCGCCCCGAGAAAAATAGCGGCCGGGCTACCGAGGCGGCACGACGCTCTTTGCGTTTCCCTCTAGTCCGGCCGTGGTGTTAGATCACATTTTAACATGCCGCGGGATGGCAACCAAGATCTGCGTCCAATATGCGACGCTCTTCTGGCTATCACACCTCGTTCTCTGATTACGCTTTCACCGTTAACTACTACAGCTACCACAAGGGTTTGTTTAATCATTTAACATGAACGTTAGTCGTCGGGATGGAGATGTACCACCAATCATCAAAGTGGGTGCAAACACGTTAAACGGTTCCATTAGCTGCCAGACATCCATATACATTGTGCAAGCTCTCTTATATCAATGTACAGTAAGCATTCAGTTACTTCTGTAAGGGCACGCTTTAATTTCGTGTTATTCCGATTCCTATGATGGAGGGATCAACCATTTTTTTTTTTATTTTTTTTATCTCTATGGGACAGCGCCATCTATTGAATGATACGGGAGACGCGACGGCGGGGACACGCCGCATGGAGCGACGACCGACCACCAATTTCACAAGGAGGCTGCCATTTTTAAAGCTCGCCACCGCCGCAGCGCCGTCTAGCGTCTGCGATGTTTCGCCGCCCTTCCGGTGTGTGGGGTTCCGCGGCGGTGTATGCAGCGTATACGCTCGGTTCACAAGGTATCGCTGTTCTTCGCGGTACACGGGCAAAACAGAGCAATGCTTCGCGGGTGTAAAGGCGCTGGTAAATAATCGCTAAGCTGTCAGCTTCAAAATGGCTGAAACAGCAAGCAGCGGCGGCCCACGCGACGTACCCGCAGCAGTGCCGACGATGAGTAGAATGCCAATGCAGTTCTTAAGCAGCATCTGTAAACTGGCAATTTCTTTGTATGTTTTGTTATAGCTGACCTCGGTGTGGTTCTTGGAATATGCGCTATAAGAGAGCGTGAAATTTAGGACAACTCTCGAAGTAATCGGAGAAACGTAAATGGAGACGAGCGAACATGTAGGCCATTGTCCGGCTGCGCGCTAGCTGCGCGCATTAATGTTTAAGATGACTCTCGGGTTTCCGAGCCGTGATTATGCAAGTTAAAAGTAACTATAATCCCTAACAGACCATTTGGTTCCGCTTAGCACGTCGCAATACAATGTTCATGGAACGACAGGAGCACAAACACCGATGCCTGTGTTCATTCGTGTCGCCGTCATAGTTAAAAGCTTGTGGCCTCTGATCGTTGCACAAGATAAGAAACAGATGTACGACGGGTGAGCTCAAAATTCGGCGTAGAAACAACACGATGATAAAATGAAAATAAGCCTGTTGCACATCTGGAAGCATGACATGGCGTAAGTTCGCTTCGGCGCGAGCCGCCGCCACTAGCGATAGGCCGAAAGGGCGCCTGCTTTTGGTAACATTATTGTCAATTTGTTTTCTGGCGAGTATTTGAGAAGCATTACGACAAGCGCACGTGTCCAAGTAACGACCTGGCTTTAACGAACCTGGGCCGATTATTCACGATACCCAGGTTGTCGCGCGAAAAAAAAAAAAAAAAAAAGGTGCGGTTGTCATAACGCTACCTTAGTTATCGTCACAAAATTGTCAAGTCGGGAAAGAACATGCTCTCGACGAAACGTTCGAGACGCGTACCTGCGCCAAAGCACACATGTCATGCAGGCCTTTCTGTCATGTAGATTGGAAAGTGCTAATTCGATAACCTAGAAATTGCACGCAGAAAGATGGAACATTTTCTAGCCGCAGGCATTGTAAATCACGTGCTGTAGCATAGAAATCAGAGAGGTTGATATTATGAGAGAACAACTCTTGGCCAAACATTTTGTGTATTAATCGTCAGCCTTGACATTGGTTCTCTTTGGTGCAGATGATAAAGTGTACCAGCACCCAAGCACAATCACAAGCTGGTTTGATGACTTGAAAATGTGGCCATAAGCATAGGTCGGCGAACTCACTCATGAGTCGACTCACTCAGGTTCACTCAGACTCAGATCGGGCCGTGAGCCTGAGTCTGAGTGAGTCCGGGTGAGTAATATTTTGGTGAGTTTGGGTCTGAGTGAGTCCGGTTGAGGAGAATTTTAGCGAGTCTGAGTCCGAGTGAGTCTAGTTGAGGAAAATATTGGTGAGCCTGAGTCCGAGTGAGCCCTAAGCGCAAAATATATTTCTTGAGTGAGTCCGAGTGAGCTCCACCTTTTGTTGCCGACTTATAGTCCTATCTACTCATCTTCAGCATTACCATCATCCTTATATCGACTTACGTTTATACTCAAGTCCATTCACAAGTATCTCAGCACACTAGCATTCAGCGCCACCTTAACATTTATTGATCAGAGGCGCGAGTTAGGGGTAGGGGTGCCATGACCTCCCCCACTAACTGTTTCATTGGATGTTCTTGATAAAAATATCTCATGTGAGTCGCGTATTTCATGAAAATGTCCTTACTGGATGGATATATGATAATGATGATATATGATGTATGATGATAACTCGTATTTGAAGGCACGAGATCAAAAGGCGCATCGTAGAGCACCGATTATGGGAGATACTGGCGTTAAAAAGGATTCACACCATGATCGAAAATGCTAATTTTACGCCAACGGACTCATGAGTCGACTCACTCAGGCTCACTCAGACTCAGGTGACGCCGTGAGTCTGAGTCTGAGTGAGTCCGGCTGAATAATATGTTGGTGAGTTTGAGTCTGAGTGAGTCCAGCTGAAAAAAAGTTTAGTGAGTCTGAGTCCGAGTGAGTCCGGTCGAGGAAAATTTTGGTGAGTCTGAGTCAGAGTGAGCCCTCAGAGAAAAATATATTTCTTGAGTGAGTCTGAGTGAGCTCCGATTTTTTTGCCGACCTATGGCCATAAGTGAAGACACCACATATAATATACCATTTGCGGGAGAAGGCGTGCGACCTGAGAGAAGCGATTGTGCACTTCGCATGCCTTGGCTGCCAGTCCTTCAGGCTTCCGTTGCTGTTTCCGCAGCCAAACACAGCGCAATGGTAGCTGGGTAACCTGTCCTCGTCCATCTTTTCGATTTGCGGCAGCACAATTGCTTCAGCGCGTCGAAAAATGGAAACACGCTGACCTCTCACGCACCACGCAGTGCAAAACTCGGGAATCCGCACACACCAGCGGCAGCGGTCGGCCGAGGTGGAGAGAGAGAAAGCGGTGAAAATATACCGGTTCGAGGCTACGCTCCTCCTCTCCGTGAAAACGGTCTATACCGGTTCGAGGCTACGCTCCTCCTCTCCGTGAAAACGGTCTATAAGGAGCTTCGCCCCTCAAAGTGCGCAGTAAAAAGTGTGTGCTTTGGCTCCGTAGCCTTGGCTGTGCTGCCGCCGAAAGTTGTCATCAGGTATTGGCCTCGAGGCCCACCACTGGAAACGCCGGCGCCACCGTCGGCGTGACGTGCTTGGCAGGATCACGTGGTCTCAGCGGCCGCGTCGGCTGCTTGTGGCGCACTGCCGCGTGCTTTGAAAACGAGTTTCAAGTCCCACATGCGCTGCGGCCTGCTCAAATTCGGAAGTTTTCTCTTATTTTCTACTCAATTGAAACCATTGTAATAGAGTGGCTGCCTCCGAAGGCGACGAACATGGGGCTCTACCGCTCGGTGCCGCAGTGTCGCGCTTACGCAAGGGAGCCCAGTGTCAGCCTGCACTGGTAACCGCGGGACAAGAAACAGCGTGAAGCATGAGTTGTAAAGCTAAGAACCAGCAAGTAGCCATCCGCTACTAGTCTTGTGTGCAACAAGCACTTCCGCGACGAAGACTTTTGTAACTGCGTCGGGCCTGCGATGTTCGGTAGTAGCAGGCAGCGCGCACTGAGACGATGGCTCGCGCGCGCTTCCCGCCGGCAAATGATGCTTATCTGCCACAGGATGGTAAAAGCGCTACCTTTTACCACGTGCGATGCCATCTCAGAACCCTCCAATGTGACCTCTTCATCGTCGGCCCCGTGCTCAGCGTCCACAAAATCGGCTGCAGATGCGCAAGTTATTGTTTAGATACGTTGAATTAAAAAACGCACAGGGTCCGTTATGCATTAGTTAAAGATGATTAGCAGGCGAAAGCCATCTTCTTCTTGTGAGTAGTTGTACTGATTCTCCCGCGCCCCCCTCCAAAAGCGTTCTGCACCTAACGCGGTTTTGCACGGCCTCCGTGACCGATCACGGAGGCAATGCAAAGCGACCATGACGTGTAAATACGTCATCATGTGACGTCACATTATGTGACGTCATAATGACGCTGCATATCTTGGCGATCTGTGACGTCATGATGACGTCATATGGTGACACCATCACGTGACGATTATTTTTTGCATCACTCGTGTTGATGCCGCCGACGGGCAACCTTCCCATTTGATGAGGCATGCATTGCTTCATAAATTTTGCATTGCCTCCGTGATCGGCCCACCGGCCAACCCCATGTATTTTCTTGGAGCCTCATTTATTTACGTGGGAAAGATGCAACCCTGTTGGCGTTAGACACGACACTGCTGCCAAAATTGCTGGGGTACACGCCAAATAATTACTATCCTGTTTTGCGGCTGCTGGTTGCTGCAATACCTTCTATTTTATTCACCGCTATTTCAAGTTCATGTGGGTCCTAGTTCACAGCCGACGTTTGCAGAACAAGTCCGGCAAACGTTACTGTATTTTCTTTCTTTTCCTAGATGTCGCATGCTACTACATGCTCGGTCTCGTAGACTGGTTCTCCTTCCACCAGCAATCTCGAAGTGGTGAAGCTTTGGTCTATGAATTTGTTGATGACAGAGAGCGGCAAGTTCACTGGAACGCAAACAGAACGATAATTAAGGAGCATTAAAAAAAGGCGTGGCAATTACTCACGTTTTGCGTGAGCACCAAACGAAAGGAATGCGCTGAATAAAGAAACAGAAGCAGCGGCATTTGCCCGCTGAGAAGACCGAGCAATACGCAGTGCGAGACAACTTGTCAAATCACATTGAAACGTACCCGAATTTAGACCGAAAAAGAAGAAAAAAAACACTCAATCGTCGGGAAGGCAGATCACAAAGTTGCCATGCGCACCGAAACCGCAGTTGTAAGGAAATTGTTTTTGAACTGCTCTGATAGCGTCCGCGCAACAGTAGGTTTGTTTACTCACAAATTCTCATATTTTGCGGCCTAAAGTTCACAGCGCGGTGCCAAAACGCGCTCGTAGCAAAAGCGAAACCATCAGTACGAACATACATGCAGACGCTATACATGCAGAGGCACCGTCAGTCGTCGCGAACCCGTGCGATCGCTGGCTTGAGGTTCTTTCTGTTATTCTCCGTTTGGTTATACAGGCAGTCTACCCTAACGAGATATTTCACCCAGTTTGCACTCAGCGAGTGACTACCTTTCACGCAAGAAGCCGGTTTAGGGGTCTCCAACGCGGTGACAGCGTGAAGCGGGTGCACGGTTTTCAGCAAAGAGACAGCGACTGTAGACTATCTTGTGCTTTCAGTTCGTCGAAAATGATTATTTTGACAGTAAAGAACACAGTTCATTTCTAAAGTACTTACAGAAATGCCCTGGAGGGCTTCCGCGAGGTGTTTTTGTAGAGCGCCGACAGCAAAACCTATGGGGAGCGCGCCGGCGGTATCCTGCCTAGCACGCAATCGAGGCCCGTCCGATAGAGGGCGACTCCGTAACTCCTCGAGGCCAATAGCGCCCCAGTTTCTTCGGTGCGTCTTGCTCTTAGTTTTTGTCGACAAGCGCGACCATCGTTTCGGTGGCGTCGCTTTCAGGCGTCCGCCCGGGTTCCAGCCAACCTTGAGGCTTCCCAGTAAACCATGAATGTCCATTAGATATCCATAGAATGCTAGTCTCGGGATATTCAGTACATCTTCTGGATATCTACATTTCTCCACATGACATTTCACGGATGTACTATAGATCATCTAAAATGCACCCAGATCACGCTCTCAGTACGTTGTATGGATATTAAGGCTTGATGTTCTGTACATTTAAAAGATGTTTTCCGAATAGGCAGCACACAAAAGGGCAACAAATATGCACACATAAAAGACGCAAACACAAGCGCTGACAGCGCTTGTGTTTGAGTCTTATGTGTGCGTATTTGTTGCCCTTTTGTGCGCTGCCTATTGAAAATCATGGCTCACCAACTAGCCCATCAGTACATATTAAAAGATGTTCATTCCTTAAACTCGCATCCACATGACGTCTAGCGGCTTGTGAGGTGCACTAATTATGGCTCTCAAAAACGAACGCTCGACAGACTGTAGGCCACAATACTTTTCGCTCACTTGAGTGCTCGCTAGATGTACTGTTGTAACCTGAAAGTAACTGTTGCGAATCACTATTTTGTAAATTTTAGTATTTATGATTTTGGAAGTAGGTGTAGGTGTCTCGGCATAAAAGAGCAGTTGTATTGTACTGGTTCTTGGATGTGGGCGCGAAAAGACAAGGACGAAGGGAGGAAGACACGTTTGTTGTCAGTAGCGCCAGTGTGTGTGTCTTCCTCCCTTCGTCCTTGTCTTTTCGCGCCCACATCCAAGAACCATGACAGACCAACAAGCCCGCATCGCTACCCTCGTGTATTGTACTGCCTTCTATGGAGAGCGCGCTGCATACCTCACATTGTTCCTTTTAGGTATATAACACATCTGATAACACATCAAATGTGCAATACTCTTCTCAGGCTATTGCAATGTTTTGTTACACACAATGAGTACAATGCATTGCCCTGAAAGATTACTGCACATACAATCATAAGAGTGTTTCAATACTGGCGAAATGACAAGAGAATGAAGTGAGTCGAAAGCAACAAGGCAGTATCACAAAAGTTTATATGAGCAAAGCAATGCTGTAAACCATAGGAGTACTCTCAACGTGTAAGAACACAGGCTAAATGTCTAGAGAACGCAGATACACTCAAAAGAAATGAGGCGGTGTGATAAAAGTGAACTGTGCACCAGCTGAAGACTAAAACCGAAACTGTCCACCAGCAGTCCCAACATAAGTCCAGAAAAAACAAACTGTCTGCCAGCACTCTCAACGTAAGTCCAGACAGGCTCCTCGGCCGAATGAGTGTGGTCTTGTGGGTCACAGGAGGGGCTACTTGATATGCTCAGTCCGATCGCTGTGTGCCTGGATTCAAGTAGAAAGGAAGGTAAAAAAAATAAAGCCGGTACAGTAAAGGAATCGAGAGTTCATGAAACTGCTTGAACCAGAGAAACTTGTCGCATTGCTCTTTCTATTTTATGCCTTAAAATGGCTATCTTGCAAAACACATCAATGGAGCCCCAATTCTATGACTTTGAGAGGGCACCCAAAACTATCGTAAATTGAAAAAGTATTAGGATACGCAGAGACTGTCGGTCTTTCCCCCAAAAAATGTGACATGAAGGCGCACTGCTTCAAGAAAAGTAGATTAAATTCTTTAAAAAAAACATGACACCTAAGTAATTAACTGGAGGAGGTGAAAGTTAATTATTATCCAATGTAATATGTCTTTTCTCCAGGATAAAATGAGTCAGGGCATTAACTGCAGTGAAGAGTCAAGTACAAAGCTGAAACCTGCTACAAACGGCCTTCCATCAAGGGTGTCCAGTATGGTGTCATCATCATTAAATGGTGACGGAGAACATTTCTTGAAAGCTTGAGAACATTCATACTGGACACGACTAAGCATTGTGTGTGATGCATTAGTTCCCAATCAGGTGCAAACGATGAAGCGCTGCTTTTATTAAAACTGCTAACATGAAAGGAAAGGTGTGTTATGCACTAAATACGGCTACAAACGCTGTATTATATATATATATATAGGACAGACGATTACTTTTAGGGCTCGTTTTCTCTGCGAGAGACTATATATATATATATATATATATATATATATATATATATATATATATATATATATATATATATATATATATATATATATATATATATATATATATATATATATATATATATATTTCCAAATACTAGCTTTCACACAACCTCGATGAGGTCCGTGTAGATTGTTTAGCTAACAGCCTTTGAATAAGCATGCGATCAAGCAGTATTCAGGAGCGAATTAAGGAACTGGATCACTGACTGCAATGAACTGCAAGAGAATTTCCCCATTCTATGAAGGCAAACTGTACTTTTCCCATTTTCTAATTTTCAATATAGGAGCTAATCAGTTCACCTAGCCGGTATCGCTACCTTACAGGGGACCCGCAACACTTTTTGAGCATGGTCAGAAAGCGCTGCCAATAGGTAGTCGAGGCTCCCGAGAACACACAAGTCAAATATTACATCGCAGCACGAGCCCTGGATTGTACAATAAATTCTCAGTCACCTAAACATTGCTCCCTCTTCTCTCGACAAATGATGTGTTAGTCCACAAATCATAGCGTGTATGTGCACAGTTCCGCCATTGGCTGATTTGAGCATGGCGCTTATTCCAACTAAGCTTTGGCATGCTAGGGAAAGAAAGAACAAGCAAGCGCACACAGCTAAACAAATAAAAACAGAACTACAGCTGCGACATACCACGAAAAACAACGCTAACAAATGCACAGTACTACAAAAGGACAGGCTAAACTAAGCTTATCATGGCTACTCTGGCAGCTACAAACCATTACATCAAGGAAACGAAGCAGAAGTAATGATGTCGATATCACCGAGGCATGCACGGCGATACAGAACTGTGCGTTTGGGAAAACGCGACTGCGAAAATAAACAAAAACCTTTATTCACGCATTACACAACGGCCTTATTCACTAAAGGAAACCATAAGAGAACGTACCTTTGCTGGCCAATGGCCCACTGCCGGGGCGGACAGGGTTCTTGCTGTACGCGACACAGTACCCAACAGTGGTCTACGTCCATGCCAGACGACACGGTATGAACTATGGGTTTAGGAACACGCAACTGCGAAAAGAAACAAAAACCTCCATTCACGCATTACACAACGGCCTTATTCACTAAAGGAAAGCATAAGAGAGCGTAAGTAGTACGTACCTTTGCTGGCCAATGGCCCACTGCCGAGGCGACCGGAGTTCAGAAACTCTTCTACTGTTCTTGTTGCACGCGACACAGCCAGAGAACATCCACCACACAACACCCAACAGCGGTCAACGTAAGTGCACATACATCAGATAAAAAGCGGCGGACAAACGTCGCTGCTGGCAGCGTTGGCCCTGGCAGGACCAAACCTCAAGACCCAACCACGACTGGTCCAAACAAACATGTATGCAATGTGCGTACATGTGCGAAAGGAAACGTGATGGCGATGGCGGTGATGGTGACGACGTCGACGCGTGTCACAACCATGGTCACAACTTAGGGAAAGATTATGTACAAATTCATGCTTTATATTGCCGCTCATTGTAATTTAGAAGTAACTGTACTAAGTTTTTACAAACGTAATCATTTTTTTGTATAAATCATGGCGGCCATGACGTATTTTGCGTTGCAAACGGAAGTAAGCATAGCCTTTGAGACTTAAAATTTAGGCTTCAAGATGTGGGCCGGGATCAACAAATATCACTCTCCCGTTAGAACGGGCGTCCGTGGATGGCCAGATAACATCACAAAAATAACACAAATAAAATGCACCGATGGTACAGTGTGCACAACTCATACCGTACCGACAGACACGGCGCCTTGCGGCGCAGAGCCGCAACCACGGTGCAGGGAGCATGGCCTCCGAGATTGGCAGGCGCGTGCACCGCCGGTTAATGTCGGAGGCCACGCAGAAAGGAAAACCAAAAAGGGACGGGAAAAAAAAAAACCGCGAGCCGCTTAGAGGTGGGGGAACACGCAGCGCGCGCCTTTGGCAGCGTTGAGGAGCAGACGACAGCGGTGTTTTCATCAGCAAACGCCCAATTTATTCCGTTCTTTTTCTTTCTCTTTTGTTGCATCCGTTTCTGCGAGCTAACGCGAGGAATCAATGCCAGACTTCAGTGGATGCGCCGATTTAGTGTCGTTGAAACATTCGTTGATTATTTCTAATCCCTTGAAGGTCGGTGTTTTGTGAAAAATAAGCACAAATGTGCACCGTCTGTCACTGACGTCCAAAATGCGTCCATCGTTCACACAGCGTACATGTGCATTGTACGTCCGTTACAATAAGCCTTTGTATATCTTTTAGACGTCCACATTGCGCAAAGCGAAAATTGGACATCTTTCAGACGCAAATAAGACATCTTCTTTCGTCCTAGATGTTTGGATTATACCGCTACGTACCATGGACATTCGTGGTTTACTGGGTTGATCACATTGTCGTCGGCCCTCCCGAGCACCAGCGAGGATGACGTCAAGGCATGCGGAGCTCTCACTGAAGGAGTACTGCTTCAACTTCACTGTTCCCGATGGGACAGCGTCCGTCGACGAGATCGTTGATGGCCTCGAGGACATCATAGGTAGTAACTGTAGCATGGCTGAGTCACTCTGACATCACTGGCCATTTCGTTAAGATCCCGTGACCTGCTACGTCACCATTCTTGCCTATATCTACTTCGTTTCAACCACAATAAACGCTGTTCATCACCCGACTACCGGCCCGCTTAGATGGTACCAGCGGTGGCTAGCTGAAATGGCCACGCCGCCAGCCCTTATGCCGTCAACGACCTTGCGGCCGCCAAAGCCGCGGGGCACATCGGGCAAAACCTGGCTTGCATGGAAAACTTGGCAGAATTAGTTCACGCTATTTTCCACTGCTACCCTTTTGGCAAAACAACACAAACGAAAGAAGTGCAAGCAGCCATGTTGCTAGTGATTATTGGCGAAGAGGTAAGGAAGGTATACAGCGCCTTCACATTTGAGGCTGAAGAGGACAGATTTAACGTAGACGTCTTAATTGCCATGTTTGAAGAGTTGTCCAAGCGGGAAACGAACTTGACTTGTCATGAATTTCTGTTTGGGTGCAGAAACCAAAAGGAAGGCGAACATTTCAATAAGTGTCTGGTGGAGCTACGAATGTTAGCCACAAACTGTGAATTTGGGGTAATGGAAGACCGGAAATTGATTGCGGAAAACCGTTTGTACAACACGACTATCGAGATTTGACGCACGCAAGAGCAAGGGAAACATCAGTTTCGTGAAGGCAATGAAGCCGCGGAGACAGCGCAGGACACGGCAGTTAACGCAGTCGAAAAGAAAGGGGATGCCTGCGGCATCTGCGGCTATCGCGCACACCGCGGCGAACGATGCCCCGCCACCGGTAGAACATGCAATAAGTGCGGAAGGTTTAACCACTTTGTCCGAGCATGCAAATCGGCACCGCCTTAGCGAACCTTTCCCCACAAGAAATGACTACGGTATCTATGAGCAGACAAGGACGATTTTTTTTTCTGCAAACATTAACGCTGAGCACAGTCAACACAGACCACTGGAGTGCGACGGTGGACATTGAAGGCCAACCAATGACTTCCAAACTAGTCACGGGGTAAATTGTTGCGTCATTTCAAGGAGGGACGTCGCAAAGCTACCCGATCTACCAGAGAAGGTTTTCCGGGTTGCGCTAACTGCATTTTTCGGCCACAAGGCAACCGCCCAAGCAAACGTGCGCCTGCAGCTAATGAGGGGGTGGTCGTCGAAACATTTTACATCATAGAGCAAAGTGTACCAGTGACTCTGAGCAGTTAAGCAGCCGAACGACTTGAATTTATCCGCCGGGTAGAGCACATTGATGTCGATCAAATTTACCCGACCACACAACATTTTGTAGATGATGTCTTCACAGGACTGGGTGAGCTCAAGGGTACGAGTACGAAATAAAACGCACGTCCGGTGCCGTGGGTGTCATCGTACCGGCTCGAAGAGTCCCCGTGGCCCTGGAGGACAAGACTAGAGCGGCACTTTAGCGAATGGAGGATCAAGGCGTCATACCAAAGGTAACTGAGCCTACAGAATGGTCCAGCCACATGGTTACCATTGTTAAAGGAGACAACTTTCGAATTTGCCTGGATTGAACATCGCTCAGTCAAGCAATACTCCGTGAAAACTATCCCATGCCAACGTTAGAGGATGTCGCTCCTAGGCTTCCCCCTGCAAGATTATTTTCCACGCTTCATGCAGCTTCAGGGTTTTGGCAAATTCGGCTTAGCGAGGATCAAGGCGTCATACCAAAGGTAACTGAGCCTACAGAATGGTCCAGCCACATGGTTACCATTGTTAAAGGAGACAACTTTCGAATTTGCCTGGATTGAACATCGCTCAGTCAAGCAATACTCCGTGAAAACTATCCCATGCCAACGTTAGAGGATGTCGCTCCTAGGCTTCCCCCTGCAAGATTATTTTCCACGCTTCATGCAGCTTCAGGGTTTTGGCAAATTCGGCTTAGCGAGTCGAGCTCTAAACATTCCACCATGAGAACTTCATATGGTCACTATCGGTTTCTTCGCGTGCTGTTTGGAATAGCTTCGGCCCCACAAACTTTCCAAGCAGCAGTGCACCGCTGTTTGGAAGGCTTGTCCTGTGTGGCGGTTGTGATGGATGATGTGTTAGTATGAGGCAGTACTAAAGACGAGCACGACTGCAGCTTAAAACATGTGCTATCCCGTTGTCAACATCACAACATTCGACTTAGCCCCAAGAGTGCGTTTCTGCAGTCGGAGGACCGGTATATGGGACACATCCTCACTACAGAAGGCCTACGTCTTGATTCGAAGAGGGTACAAGACATACTTGGAATACCTGAACCGGCGAATAAGAAAGAACTGCAAGTATTGCTTGGTACGATGAATTCCGTGCAGAGATTCATTCCCAACATGTAAGTGGCAAGCGCTCCGCTTCGAACACTGTTGCGTAAAAATATTGCATGGGTTTGGACGGAGGCGCAGCAAAAGAATTTCGAAACCTTGCGACAATCCTTGATGAATGCACCCGTTTTGGCTTTCTTCGACACTAAAAAGCCTTTCATTATCTCGGTTGAAGCAGGCCAATTAGGAGTCGGTGCCATTCTAATGTAAGACGGCCGCCCCATCGCCTTTTCGTCCGGGTCGCTCACAGAGGCGCAACAAAACTATGCGCGAATAGAGGGAATGCTGGCGATAGTGCATGGTTGCACGAGGTTTCATGACTATGTTGTTGGTCAGGCAGAAGTGATTGTAGAGACCGACCACAGGCCTTTAGTACCGATACTTAACAAGTCGCTGCATCAGTGCCCCCTCCGCTTGCAACGCATGAGGATGACTCTGCAGCGCTATCTGAACAAACTGGTGTATAAGCCAGGCAATGAACATTTTCTTGCTGATGCTCTGTGGCAATTTCGAAGCTAAGTGAGCATGTGCGAGGAAACTGCGTAATTTCAAGTAAATGTGCCGGAATTTGTTTCAGCCTCGGAACTCCGTCTAAAAAGTATGCTCGCACCAACGAACAACCATACGCTTCTCTCCAAGCTGCGGGAATATGCGCTGACCAGTTGGCCTGACAACAAGCACGAGGATCCAGAAACCATGAGCCCCTACTGGTCTTATCAGGTGGAGATACACGCACAAGACAGGCTTCTATTTCGCAGCAACAAGGTGATCATACCAAGTTCGATGAAAGGAGAAATATTGGCTCTTTTGCACGTCGCACATTCCGGATCCGTTAAGATGAAGTCGCGGGCACGAAGCGTCATGTTCTGGGTCTGCCTGGCAAGCGACATAGAGCAATGGGAACCATCGTTAAAGGCGCAACACCACACAACACAAGAGAAGACCAGACGAGCACAGGCGCAAACTAACAACTGATTTATTGAAGGCAGATCTCCAGGCATATATACCAACAGGCTGCGCAGGCGCAACGTCACAACAATCCTCGGAAAACATCAAAAATATCGCGAAAGAAAATCAATTTCAGCTTTGTAAAGCGCAATGGAAGTGTCGCTGACACACGCCTCACCTGCTTTCCTGGGCGCCCAGAGGCCAGAAGTGGTGCCGTGCATGCATAAGGTCACACATAGCCTGAAAAAAGTGGCTAGCCGGTTCAACGTGCCGTTGGCTTTCTCGGCCCCCCAGAAGCTCGCTCAGCTGAGCCGTCGCACCACCTGTGCGGAGGAAAAGGGAGGCTGCAAAAAGAACCATGAACGACGTTTCGTTCAGTGTGCCAGCAACGTCGTGTACGAGATTCCCCTGACCTGCGGCAAAGTATATATCGGCCAGACGGGGCGCTGCCTCAATGACCGGCTCAGGGAACACGCAAGAAATCTAATTAACAAAGAGCGAAGCCATCTTGTCGACCATTGCATGACATGCCCGAATTGTGAACCACGTTTCTGATGCGCAAAAATTGTAGGTAGAAGCAGACAAAAAACGGCTCGTGAAACGTTAGAAGCGTTTCTAATCAGGAAAGCAGGTGAGGCGTGTGTCAGCGACACTTCCATTGCGCTTTACAAAGCTGAAATTGATTTTCTTTCGCGATATTTTTGATGTTTTCCGAGGATTGTTGTGACGTTGCGCCTGCGCAGCCTGTTGGTATATATGCCTGGAGATCTGCCTTCAATAAATCAGTTGTTAGTTTGCGCCTGTGCTCGTCTGGTCTACTCTTGTGTTGTGTGGTGTTGCGCCTTTAACGATGGTTCCCATATCTGAACACCAACTAGCCCAACAGTCAACTCTCTTAGACATAGAGCAATTCTGCCGAAACTTCAATATGTGGCAAAAGCATCAGCCACGAAACGCAAAGATGCCGCTTGTGAGCCATGAGGTTCTAAACACGCCCTGGGAAACTGTAGGAATGAACTTATGTTTTTACGGGGGCCGAGAGTTTGCCATTATTGTCGATTTCTATTCCTTCTTTTTTTTAAATAAAGGAATTTCGCCATACCACGGCTAATCAGCTGAACTCTTGGTGCAGAGAACTTTTTTCTGTTCATGGATTACCGCTTAAACTGTGCAGCGATAACGGGCCGCCATTTAACAGCACAGAATTCAAAGAGTTTTTATATGGGCTGGGCATTGCCCACGTAACGTCAAGCCCATATCAACCACGCCTAAATGGTATGACGGAGAGGGCCGTTCAAGAAGCAAAAAAAAAAGCTATTAAAAAAGTGCTCACTTAGAACGCCTCATTTCCATATGGCTCTGCTTGAATGGCATAATACGTCGCGAGATTCTGTTTTGAAATCCCCTGTGCAGAGACTGATGGAAAGGCAGACGAGGACCCGGCTGCCCGTACCTGCAAGCCACCTGGTGCCGGAGACTGTGCCCAACCAAGCCGTCCATAACCGTCTCCAGCAAATCCGCCAACGCCAGAGGATCTACTACAATCACCGCTCCAGGAACCTGCCACCCCTGTCACTTGGCCAGAGGGTGACTACATACGATACCCACGAAAAGACCCTGACACCTACAGTCTTTCAAGGCCAGCTGAAACGCCGCGCTCCGTGGTGGTGATGACGGGAGAGGGCAAGGAAATTAGACGCACACGCGAACATCTGCGAGATGCACTTACACATCCCGAAGAGAGTCCTCGTAACTGGTCCGAACGACTATTGACGCCAAGCGCGTTCAAGAGCTACGTAGAAGCACAAGGCCACGCCGGAAGCCCTGCGGATACCCACAACCAGAAAGACCAGTGTAGTTATTTGCTTCCCTAAGAAAAGAGAAATGTACCATGGCGGAGTCACTCTGACGTCACCGGCCATTTCGGTTAATTCACGTGATCTGCTACGTCACCATTCCTGCCTATATCCACTTCCTTTCAACCACAATAAACGTTGTTCATCACCCGACTGCCGACCCGCTTACAGTAATGGGTTGCTGTTCCCGCAACACCTCAGAGCTTCGAAGTTTCTTATTGCGGCCAGCCCCGCAGCTTCGACAAGCAAGTTGATGCTGAACGAAGGTTTTAAGTTAAAAGGTCACAAGCAGGGGTGCAACAGCCGAAATAGGATTTGGAGCAATTTTTGGAGCAGCAAAATTTTGCTTTTGGAGCACAAAAATCTAAATTAGGAGCAGGTTGCGAAAAAAGAACCTGAATTTTTTAGCCTAAAATCCCAAATTTGGAGCAGCATAACAAAGAAGGCTTACTTTTAGAAAAGAAAACAAAAATACGTAAAAACCATTCAACATCAGCTAATTCGTGCACAGTGCACGTGAACACTGCTATTTCAATAAAAGCAGCGTGTTGAGCTACCCCACAGTGCGAACAATGACTAAGTCAGTGCGAACAATGACTAAGTCCACATTAGCATTTGCAGGAGCTGTCAAAATATTCAACAGGCACTGGAAATGAAAATGTGGACCTGCGAACCTGTATATATTTGGGAGATTGGTAAAGCAGGAGCAACTTTTGGTGCAAGTGGGTATTGGCTGTTTATGTTAAAACTAAATTGGTGTTGATGTCGTGAGGTGGGGCGTTTTGCATGTAGTTGCACCACACACACTTCAAAGATGTTTTTAAATAGGTGGTAGGCTATATTAGCCATTTATATTTTGTAGATGATGCATATATATTTCCACACAAATCTATCCCACAAGTTATCTGGCCTTCAAAATTTTTTGTGTCGGTACTCCTTTCAGCTGAACTGTATTCGCAACTTTCAGCAACTATAGGGGGCGCCACAAGAAATCCAATATGGCTGTCGATGCGGTGATCACCCGTACACACGGAGCGATCACCGCATGTGTTGTCGCTGGTTGCTGCCGCTTGCCGGCTAGAATAATTTTCCACCGCATTGAACTTCCCATGCATGGAGTGGCTCACGCTTGAGAGCATAAACTGCGAGACACACGGCACGAGTTCGCATCCGATTTGACGTCCTACGCGCTTGTGTAGCAGCCGGAATGGTGATGTTTCGCCGTACGGGGTCGCCGGATCGGGCGTCCGGCGTGCGTTAAACAAGGCAGATTTTTCTCATCCGCCCTGTCCGGCGATCGCACGGCCGTATAGCCATAGTGGCAGCAGCACGGGAGACAGGCAACGTCGTGCCGCTGCTCGGTTTCTTACCGCTACCATCATCATGTCCGAGGATTCCGAAGTATTTGCCGGTATCGCCGCTATCGGTGGCATGAAAAAGATTGATTGATTGATTGATTGAATAACTTTATTATAAACAGTCCTGAAGCTCGGTTTTTTAGGCCGAGGCGGGCCGCGCCCACGTTGGTACCACCAGTCCGAGACGGGTGGCGGCGTCGTGGGCCTTCTGGACAGCCCTTAATTGATCGTCGAGTTCGTCGCTCTTGATGAGCCGCATCCACTTCTCCCATTCCCGGTCGGGATCGGCAAGAGAGGCGGGGCATCCCGCCATCACGTGTCTGATTGCCATGACGCCATTACATGCATCGCACACTGTCCTTAATTCCAGCTCCGGATAAATTTTATTTACGTTGTACGGTGTCGGGTAGGTACCCGTCTGCAGTAACCGCAGACTGACCGCCTGTGGTCTATTTAATTTTAGGTGTGGCAACGGAAAATGCCTACGCTCCATGTAGTAGTGTTTTGTAATTTCGTTATACGACAGCAGTGAATCTTTTGTGTCCCCCGAATGGTCATAGACGTCACCTCGAGTTTGACCGGCACGGCATGTCAGTCCTCGTGCCCGGTCGTTGGCGACCTCGTTGAGGTTCACTCGGGTTTCGTCCACTTGTCCCATATGCGCAGGAAACCATCTGATGGATGTTTCTGGGATTTCTCCTTCTCCTAAGATCTTTCTTACGCATTTGGCTACTAGGCCTTTCTCAAAGCTTTTCACCGCCGTTTTTGAGTCGCTGTATACGTGGGTCCATTTGTTACTCCTGACCGCCAGGGCTATCGCGGCCTGTTCTGCGACAAACGATTGCTTACTGAGTACGGTTATCGCGTCCCGCACCTCTCCTTTAATGTCTACGACTACTGCCGTGGATGCTTTTCTACCTCTGACCCATGCCGCGTCAACAATCGCCGCCTGTGTTCCCACGCTCTCAATTTCTTTAAGAAGGGCTTGCGCCCTCGCCTTTCTCCTGTTTACGTTATGTACTGGATGCATGTCTTGGGAGAGGGGTGGTTCTGATCGCATCTCTCTGCTCGCAATTAAGCTCCACCTCGACCTCCTCCGGCTCACGCATTCTATTCGGGTCTAGTCCTATTGCAGCGAGTATTTTCCTACCCGCGCGCGTCTTGTTTAATCTAGCGAGTTGCGTTACCTGTTGTGCCTCCGCAATCTCCTCCATGGTGTTATGGACTCCCAGATCTGCTAGTTTCTTGTTCGGCGTGCTAATGGGCAACCCGAGAGTGGACTTCGTTAGCTTTCTGAGTAAAGCGTTTAACTTGTTGCGGTCCGTGACCGTCCAGTTTACTAGACCTCCCACATATCTAAAGTGGCAAAGGGCGAAGGCATGGACCAGCCGTAGCGCGCTGTCCTCTCCTATGCCTCTGTGTTTGTTGGTTATTCGCTTTAAAAGTCTCACGACCTGTGCCGTTTTCTCCGAGATTTTCTGTATGGTAGTAGAGTTACAACCCTTGTCGTCAATGTAATAGCCCAGTATTTTGAGCTCCTCGACTTGCCTTATTGCGGATCCGTCTTGGCATGTTAGTGTTATCTTGGGTTCGTTATCGGGGTCGTACCCTTTGGGTCTTCTACCCCTACCTCGCTTTAAGATTAGTAACTCCGACTTTGCAGCCGAACACCTCAGCCCCATTCCGCTTAGGGTGTCCTCGACCACTCGAACGCATTCCTGCATTCTCGTCTCGGTTTCTCCCATGCTCCCTTGAGCACTCCAGATGGTTACGTCGTCCGCGTATATCGCGAAACCCACCCCCTCAATCCTTTCTAGTTTCTTAGCAACTCTGGTCATGGCCAGATTGAAAAGCACTGGAGACAGCACTGCTCCTTGCGGAGTGCCTCTGTTCCCCAGTTCGTGTTCGTCTTTCGACCTCAGTTCTCCCAGCTTGAGGCTGGCTTTTCTGTCTCCCAGGAAGGATTTGACCACATTAAAGAGCCTTTCTCCGAGTCCCATATCTGACAAGGCTTCGAGTATGGCTTTGTGCGCCACCCTATCAAAGGCTTTCTCGACGTCTAGCCCCAAGATCACTCTCGTGTGCTTTGGGCTGACCTGCAGGACCTGATGCTTGATTAAAAGCATGGCATCCTGGGTTGACAACCCAGGACGGAATCCTATCATATTGTAAGGCAACTTGTCGCTTTGTTCCAAGTGCCTCGAGATTCTGTTGAGAATCATGTGTTCCATCGTTTTGCCTAGACACGAGGTAAGAGAGATGGGACGGAGGTTGTCGAGCCCCAGCGGTTTACCCGGTTTGGGTATTAGAACCGTGGAGGCCTTCCTCCACTCGTCCGCGTATTTCCCTTCCTTCCACAGTTCGTTGAAATGATCTGTCAGGAAATTAAGGGATTCCTCGTCCAAGTTCTTGAGAAGTTTATTTGTTATGCCGTCTGGCCCTGCTGCTGACTTACTGTAGATGTCGTGCAAAGCCGACCTCACGTCTCCCTTCGTAAATTCTTTGTCCATTTCCTCGCACAGTTCCCCCTTGTATTTTATTTCGTCATCTCTTTCACCGTCTTGTGCCAGTGGCAAATACTTCTCTGCCAATCGTTTCATGATTTCATCCTGCGGTTTATCTTTGCTTTCATGGTGTACCAATTTACTGATCATCGTGCGTTTGCCGGATTTGGTATCGCCATCTTTTAACAGATGCCTCAACAGATTCCAGCTACCTCCGCGTTTGATCTTACCTTCTGCAATGTTACATACCTCGTCCCACTGCTGTCTTGCTAGTGCTTTAGAGTGTTCTTCGATTTGTATGTTTCGTTCCGCTATCTTCTTTCTTAGCCTTCTGTTAAGCCTCTGCGTTTTCCATCATTTGAGGATGGATTGCTTGGCTTCTATCATGTGTGCTAGTTTACTGTCCATGCTTTCTATTTCCTCGTTCGCTGTGATCTCCTTCGTAGCTTTCTTGAGATCTTGTCCGAGTTGGTCAATCCAACTCTTATAAGATCTCCCGTCCATCTCGTCGTGATCCGTCCTTTCCGCTCTGATATTTCTGAAAAGGTCCCAATCGGTGTACTTGAAGACTCTCGTCTTCTCCCTCGGGGCACCTATTCCTATCCGTACGATGTAATGGTCGCTACCGAGGTCCATGCCCGAGTTTTCCCACGTAGCGTCTGTGGCATTGTGTACGAAGGTCAGGTCGGGCGTGGTGTCTCGGCAAGAGGACGTTCCGCAGCGCGTGGGGTATGCCGGATCTGTAATCAGGCATAACCCCAAGTCTACCGCTAGGTTCCACAGGGCTTCGCCCTTCTTCATAGACCACGTATATCCCCACGTGTGGCGTGCCGCGTTAAAGTCCCCACCGATGACGAGTGGGGAAGTGCTCGCTAGTTTTAGCGTTTTATTGAAAATTGCTCTAAAGCTCTGTTTTTTGTCTTTTGGACTGCTGTAAACGTTAAGGCAGAAAATGCTATGCGCCTTACCACTCTGTCTCTTGAGTACGATCTCGGTCAAAATGTACTCAATCTTACTTGTTCCCAATTTTAAATCGTGTTCTACGAACGGTAGCTTTTTGTCTACGAGGGCTATGACTCCCCTGCCGCCATTGTCTTCTTTTTTACCCACCGTTTTGTACCCGGTAAAGTGTATTTTCTTCGTTAGGGTTTCCTGCAGCATAATGACTTTTGGTTTGTCCCCGATCGTCCTTAACAATTGTTGTAGCGTATCCTTTTTATTGAGGATGCTGCGACAATTCCATTGCCACACTTCGAACCTTTGTGTGTTAGCCATGATTGTCCAACGGGTTGGCCTTACTGACTCCGGTTAGCGTTCTCTTTAGCACTGCTCCTCTAGAGGATTCGTGCCCCGTTCTCGACTCTTCCGAGTCCGAAATTAAAATGTCTTTGTCTTCCTCGTATGCTCCTTCTATTTTCTTAAATCTTTTCTCGGCGTTACTGCACCACTTCCACAGTTTTTCTACCTTGAAACTATTTTTCGTTTGCTCTTGGAAAGCTTGCTGTGCTACAATTATTTTGTCACGCAAACTAATGACTAATTCCTAATTCAATAATGCAGTGCTTCCAGTGTGGCACTAATAAAAAAAGCACCGGCGTCCACACCACTCGCGAGATCGGGAACCACGATGCGAAGGCACCTGCGATGCATTCGCAGATAAGCAGCGACACTGCAGGCCGTCTTACTTAACCGGCTTGCTTCGCTTCCACCTTTGCTCTTAATATTGAGGCTGGCGAGAAAACGGATTGCGTATATCAACGCCTGACATAAGAGTACAATATCAATCGTGTTAGCAAAATTTGCTCACTCTACGGCGTGCTCGCGCTCGATCGCGGACGGCAGCGGCGTCTGCCTAGCCGCCGCTCGCCGGTGTCAGTTGCGGCAGGCTGTTTTGATGTGGCTTTCGCTCGCGAAGGCATAGTTTTATTGACCGTCGTCTTCTAAATTAAGCAAAAAAAAGAGCACTCGCCTGCTGTCTCCCAGGACCGTGGTAGCGCAGTACGTAAGGTGTTGCGATGCATGTTCACGCGGGTTTGATTCCCGGCCACAGCGGCCGCATTTCGATGGAGGAAAAATGCAAAAGATGACCTGCGTGCTTAGATTTAGGAGCACATTAAAGAAGCCCAGGTGGTCGAAATTCATCCGGAGCTCCTCACTACAGCGCGTCCCGTAATCGTATCGTGGTATTGGCACGTAATATCCGAGGAATTCAGTTGTGTCCCAAAATTCAGCCGATTTGAGAAGCACGATGGAAACCATCATTTTCTCGTATGACAAGCTTCCCGATGCGCACGTGGATATCCCATTGTCTTTTCTGCCGCCGTTACAAGGAAAAACCAGCCACGTTTACGACGCCTTTCACAGTATACGGTTTGAGCATTTTGGCACGCAGTACACGTGATTTCTCTTGTGCTTTTTACCCATTACTGAACCGCAAAGCTTCCACAACGTTGCACCAACAAAATCCATCGTAATTCACTGGTGACACGCACAAGTTGCAGGACACACCGACGACGAAGCACAGCCCGCACGTTGTCGCCAGGCAAGTTTTCGTCCTATCACCGGAACGCGGCTTTCACCGGTTGCCGCGTGGCGGCGCCACCGTAGCTGAAAGTTGCGAATAAGGACAAGTAAAAAAAAGTTGCATTCTGATTTGTTTCCTAGCATAGTTTTTCCTAAGTGTGAGGTTGGTGGTATTCCCATTCACACTGCTTCTGCAACTAGGAATGCATAAAAAAAAGCAACTGCTCTTGAATTTATTGTGATGCCAATTGAAAGGCACATGAGCCACCAAGCTTAGAATTTTTGGAAATGAAAGTGGTATGCTATCTAAATGAAGCACATCGCAGGCCACATTTCCGGTGTGATGATTGCATTGAATTTTGTTGCGCTACTCGGCATCACAAACATAGGCTTAATGGTTTGTGCAATCAATACTAATCACTTAATTATGTACAGCAGTCTATATATCTGGAAATAACAAATCACTGAAATTTCTGTTGAGCAAATGTAGCATTCTTGTAACACACTTGAAAAAGAAACAAAAGGAAACATCAAGCCGCTTGATCGCCCCCTCCCCACGGAAAAAGTGGAGGAGAAGGACGCAGGCTACGCGGAAGTGTCCTGGCTATCCTTGGCCACGGCGGACTGCACGTGGCACACACGACCACATGCCGGCACGGTTCGTCCACCACGTCACCAAGGTCCCGGCGTTGTCCTTGGCAACTGGAGACTCCGCATCCACTTTCGGGTCAGCGGTCGTCGTGGCAGTCGCCTTGCTGCCACTGTCTGTGATTGGCTCCTTTTCCGTGTTGTTGACCTCCGGTTCCTCCTTGTGATCGGCGTTGGCATTATCGGAATCTTCTTGCCGTGCCTTGCCTGCATCCTCGTCATCGTTCACCTTGTCCTTGTCGTCTTTCTTCTCTATGCTGCCTGCTGACCCGTCCTCGTAGACGGCTGTCGTTGAGGCCTCCTCAGCATAGGCTGCCTCTTCTTCCTCCTCCTCTTCACTCTCTTCCTTCTTACTGCGCTTGGCGGCCGCACCCTTCTTGGCACCGCGCGCTGGCTTGGCAGGGGTCTTCCGTGCAGGCTGCCGTGCAGCGGGTGCACCGCGTCTGCGAGCGTGTGCGCCTGTGGCCACTGTCTGGGACGCTGCTGTCCTTGTGGCCGAGTTCCCTGAGAAGGGCCTCGCCCTTCTTGGCGGCCGCCTCCAGGCTGCGCACGCGACGTGCACCCGCTGACTTGGTCTCACACTGGGGACGCGTCCGGGCCGGCTCAGCCTTGGTCTTGGCGGGCGGAGCAGCATCCCCCTTGGTCTCTTCCTCCTCCTTGGAGTCTGCGACAGGCTTCTCCACCTCGGCCTTCTTCGTCTCTTCCTCAGTGCTATCTTTCCTCTCGCTGTCGGGGTTGGTTTCAGACATGTTGACATGTTTGCGCGAACGTGTGCCACTGCGTCCACAACGATCGCCTCGTCCACGATCTCCTTGTTCTCCGTGGCCCCCACACCACCGCGCTGTTCGTCGTGGTTTCTCTTTTTCTTCCTTTTCCGCCGCTTTCTCGTCTTCTCCGCCTTCCCATCCTTTACTTCTCGCCCTCCAAGATCTTTTGCCGCACCGTCCAGTTCCCGCATGCTGGCGTCGTAACGGAAATCAATCGGCACAAAACCAGAACCCACATTGTCATCAGCTTTCTCGTCTCCTTCCTCGCCAAACTCCTCGGCAAGCTCCTCGTCCACCTTCGGTGCCGTGTCGTGACACGCTTCCTCTGAAGGGGACGCGCCGTGCGGGTTCTCGTCGACGCCGACCTCGAGGTTTCTTCCGTCGCACTCTCTTTCGCCGTCCTGGGACTCCTCGGCCTCGTTCTCGGCGATCTCCTCGTCCGTCGCTGTGTACTCCTTGCCGATCACGTTCCCTTCGCCCTCGTTGGCGGACGATGCGTTGCCACCGTGTCGCTTGTCCCGCGGAGCCGGCCCACCGCACGAGCCCGCACGAGCCTCGACGCCGACCTCGTCAGCGCACGCATCGTCACCGCCTTCGTCGTCAGCCCCAGGTGCCGCCTCGGCGCACGAGCGCGCCACAGCCTCCATGGCCTGCGCGGGCAGCGGAACGCCGAGGTAAGCACCGAGGTGTTCCAGGGCGATGAAGGCACGCCGCTGCTCGTCAGGGGTCATTCTCCCGGAAAGGCAGAGGCGCATGAGGATCTCCACCGGCTGAAGTAGGGGGACCAGGTCGTAGACCCCCGTAGGCGGCCATATCCATGAACGCCCGCTTCAGCGCCCATAGCTCCTCAAAGGCGATATCGCCGTGCCGGGGGCCGAAATCAGGGGCTGGCGGGATCCGGGGTACGTTGATCGGGCAAAACATGGCGGGGCGGGGTCCTACCCGTTGGGCGCCAGATGTACGGTTTTACGGCTGCATCTAGCCCTGAACCCTTAAGAGATGAGGCCGAGACCCGAAGAAACACGTCTTTACTGGTGTATAAGCCTCGGCCGCAACAGCCCGCTGCCAGCGGCTGCTGAGCGCGAGCTGCGAGCGCACCCGCGGTCATCGTTCTACCTACGATCGGCGCGCTCGCCGCCGGCGCTCCCCATACTACTTATTGAACTCAAAATTAACAACGAAGGTAATAATGAGGGTATTATGGTGATTATAACATCAGCCAATGGTGGAACTGCCGACAATCGCGTCATAGCAATAGATAACATCAAGGACAAACAGAAAGAAGACCGAGATGCTATGTCCCTTGTTCTCGGAAAATTAGATGACTTTGAAAATCGGTAAAGGCGTGTGAATTTGGTCTTCTACGGATTGGAGGACTCAGCGGCAAGCGAGACTAGCGCTCAGGTTAAGGAAGTGATTCTTAATTTGTGCCGCACTCAACTTGAACTCACTTCCGTGAATATAGAGCGTGCCCATAGAATAGGGTCATATCATGCAAAAAAAACACGGCCAGTAATCGTCAGATTTGCTTCAAGATGCGTCAGCAAGTGTTGACGAAAGCATATAAACTAAAAGGTACTGTGTACAGCATATCTGAGGATTTTTCACGTACAATCAGAGAAAAAAGAAAGAAGCTTTGGGCATTTGCAAAAGATAATAGAAAAGAGGGAGTGAAACCTGTCTTAAGATTTGATACTTTATACCTTGGTGATAAGCGATATCGAATTGAAAGTTCTATGGGTGACGTAATTCAAACGTGACCGTTGTCGAAATCAGTGGTGACGCATCAATGAAGATTACTGATCGTCAACTGTAGAAGCCTTAGAAATAAGGTTGATGACTTCCATTTGCTATTAAGTTCTGTTGAACCTGCAGTGGTGTTAGGCACTGAGTCTTGGCTCGATGCTACAGTGCATGATAGAGAGTTGTTTCCTACTGGTTATCACTGTTTTAGGCTGGACCGTGAATCTAGGGGAGGAGGCGTATTTCTTCTTGTAAGATCAGACTTGCCTTGTGTCCAAGTTGATCCTGGTTTGGATTGTGAATCGGTATTTTGCAAGTTGCGTGCTGATAATGGGGAATGTTTTCTCATTGGATCTTTCTATCGACCACCTGGCGCCTCCTGTCAGCCGTTTGCTCAAATGACTGCTTTTCTTGAGACTGTTAAAAGTGAACACATTATATTGGGAGGTGATTTCAACCTTCCCGGTATAAACTGGGGGTCGAGTATTTTGCTGGCAGGCAGTCCAACAGGTGGTCTATACACAGCGTTTTTTGAGTTTATGCAAGAAAATAGCTTGCATCAGTTGGTAAGAGACCCTTCTCGTAATGACGACACTGGCAACGTTCTTGACTTGTTGTTATGTGATGCACCGGACATAATATCAAACATACGTTCTTTGCCTGGCATAAGCGATCATAACGTTATAGGTGCGGACGCTGCCTTTCGGAATATAAAGGTAACGAAAAAGGCTCCTAGAACTCTGTATGCATATAACAGGGCCAACTATGCTGCACTCAATTTAGCACTTGAATCCTACTTTCCCACTTTTGACACATTGGCGGACGAATTAAACGCGGAGGAGTTGTGGGGGTTACTTAAAAACAAACTTTTTGAACTGCGAGATCGATTTGTTCCCCTTTTAACACTCTCTTCCAAAAGTGCGAAAGATAAACCATGGTTTAACAGACAACTACGTTCGTTGTTGCGGAAAATCAGAAGAATCTATAGGCTCAGCAGAACTAAAAAATCGGGCAGTCACTGCATACAGCTAGTTGAGTTAAAACGTAGCTTTAGGGAGCTCGCCAAATCATCCAAGCGCACCTACTTCGCTAACTTGGGCCAGAAGTTGGTGAATGATCCTAAAGAATTTTGGAAATACGTTAAAAAAACGGTAAAGATGACACTTCCGTCCCACCCTTGCACTGGGCCGACAGGATTTTTAATGATGATCCAAGTAAGGTTGAAATTTTTGTTAATTATTTTTCTTCGGTATTCCAGTCTAATCTTACAAATACTAGTGGAGTTAGTGTTGTAAATTCTGTCCAGGTCGACGAAATGTGTCAGGTTGTATTTAGTGCGACGGGAGTCAAGAAACTATTGCAAGTCCTGAAACCCACAAAAGCGAGTGGTCCAGATGATATCCCCGCATCGCTTCTTATAAACTGCTCAGGTGTCTTATGTTCTTATTTAAGTCGTTTGTTTCAGATTTCTTTAAATGATAGCACTGTTCCTAATCATTGGAAACTAGCGCGTGTGGTGCCAATTCATAAAAGTGGACAGAGGGATAGAGTTGAGAATTATAGGCCAGTATCTCTAACTAGCATTGTGTGTAAAGCTATGGAACACGTGATTTATAGCAGCGTCATGGCTCACCTTGTTAGCAATAACCTTCTTCATCCTAGTCAGCATGGGTTCCGGCAGGGTTTTTCTTGTACGACACAACTGGTGGAATTCACTCATGAGCTTGCTTTAGCTGTCGACAAGAGCCAAATTGTTGACTGTATATTTCTGGATTTTAGAAAAGCCTTTGACGTTGTTACGCATAGTCTCCTGGTTGCTAAACTGCGACACTACAAGTTAGATACCAAGGTTATTGAGTGGATATCTGAGTATCTTCGATCAAGACAGATGTGTGTGGCTCTGAACGGTTGTTCCTCTAAATATGTTTCTGTAACCTCTGGTGTACCACAGGGGTCAGTTTTAGGACCCCTTTTGTTTTTGTTATTCATTAACGACATCACTTCGGGTATCACATCATCATTTAGAATGTTTGCAGACGATTGTGTGGTATATAGGGTCATCAGTAGCGATTCGGACAAACAAGCACTGCAAAACGATTTGAATTTGATTGCCACATGGTGTGAAAGATGGAAAATGTCATTGAATCTGAAAAAAAGTGTCCACGTCACCTTTACTAGGAAGCCCTCACATTGCAGCAATCGTCACACAGTTAATAATGCCACTCTTCAAGAAGTCATGGAATATAAATATTTAGGTGTATTTTTCACTGCTGATCTGAGGTGGAACAGACACTGCACTCATGTCAGGAACAAGGCTATAGGAGCACTGAACTTTCTGAAACGTAACTTCAGTTGCTTGCCACAGAAACTCAGAGAGCAGTTGTATTTTACACATGTCCGCAGTATACTCGACTATGCGTGCGTCTGCTGGGACCCCTATGCAAAGGAACTCAGTACTAAACTTGAAAAAGTGCAGAATAGAGCAGTCGGTTTTGTCATTGGAAATTATGAAAAAATGCTTAGTATGACGGAAAGCAAAAAAATATTGAATTGGCCTCTTCTGGAACATCGTCGTCGTAACTTCAGATTAAAATTTTTCCATAGTATTTACCATTCTAAAACAGGGATAAACAGGCAATTGTATTTTCAGCCACCCAGCTATGTTTCTCAACGAAGAGACCATCAGCTTAAGATACGTGAGATACCTTTTAAGGGTGACGCTTTTTGCTACTCTTTCTTTGTTCGTACGATACGAGACTGGAACACCCTGCCAACTGAAACTGTCTGTATTTATTCAAATGACGTTTTTTTCCATGCTTTATGAATGTATTGTTATGTGCTTATTTATATGTAATGTACCCTCCCTGCTGTAATGCCTCTTGGCGAAGCAGGTACTTAATAAATAAATAAAAATATATTGCGGACTAATACATCATTTGTCGAGAGAAGAGGGAGCGATTTTCAGCTGACTGAGAATTTATTGTAAATTCCAGGCCACGCGCTTCGCTATAATATTTGACTCGCGTGTTCTCGGGAGCCTCGACTACCGATTGGCAGCGCTTTTTGACCCTGCTCAAAAAGTGTTGCAGGGCCCCTTTAAGTCACAGAGCGTACGAAGGTCGCTTCGCTCGCTGCAGCGGCCGCGTTTGCGAAAGGAGCGCGCTGTTCAAAGTGAAATAAGTAACAACTGTGACAGTTAGTTCGCGCTCGTCCTGTGTGTACCTGTTCGTTCGTTTCGTGCATCCTGCTTTATGTTTGAGCAGTGCGCTTCAAGTATCGAGCTGTGACGCATGATAGTTCGCGCTCGTCCTGTGTGCGTTCTTTTCGTGCGTCCTTTGGGCTCGAGCGACGCGCTGGCAATTTTGAGCTGCTTTCCGTTCTTCGCGTTACATTCCAATTTATTGCTATCGCGTTCATTGCTTCGCCGTTGCGGCGAAACTGTGACTTTTTGCACAAGGTCTATACCCTCTATGCGGATGACATCACTCTGTGGGCCTCGCGGGGGTCTCTGGCCAGCAAGGAGCAGACTCTGCAAGAGGCTGCACTGGCCGTAGAAAACTGCCAGAACCAGCGGTCTCAGTTGCGCCCCGAAAAAGTCGGAGGCGATCCGAATACATAGCAAACGCTATAAAAGGAACTGTAAAATAGAAATTGAAAATAAGAAAATTAAAGAGGTCACCGTCGCTCGTATCATCGGCTACTGGGTTCAGAGCAACGGTAGGGCAAATCACACTATCGGTCTCCTTAACCCTTTCGGCCCTGGCGTCCTATAAAAAGGACACGAAGAAAAAAACACGAAGAAAAACCCTGGCCCAGTGAATAAGGCGGAGGCAGATTCCCTTGCCACTGCATTAGACACAATACGCCGGCTAGAGCAAGCACAAGCTGCTAACATCGAAAAGATATGTAAACTTGAGGAAGGGCAGGCTGCTCTACTTGCTGATCTAAAAAGTGTTCATCGTGATCGTGCGTCCGCTTCAGATATGGTGCGTGAGCTTAAACTGGTGAACGAGTCTCTAAGCGCCGATCTGAAATTAGCCAAAGACAAACAGTCTGAGGCTGACGGCAGAGTCAAAGTGCTAAATGCTAAAATTCTAGCACTTGAGGCGAAAAATCCCTCGGATGATTCGAATAGCGGACCTAACTCATTGCGCACCCTTTCTGAGCGGATGGAAAAGATCGCGTCCAGATGCAATGACACCGAAAACAGAATGCGTCGTTCAAATATTCTGTTCTTTGGCATCGAAGATGAGGCTAAGGAAGACTGGACTGCTACGGAAAAGAAAATAATGGCCTTCTGCTCCGATAAACTCGATATTGCTGCAGGCAGTATACAGTTCGACAGAGCCCACAGATTGGGAAAGTTTTCAGATTCAAAACGAAGGCCTGTTATCACTAAACTGACTTACTATAAGGACAAAGAGCGAATCCTGGTGAATGCTAGAAAACTGAAAGGCTCTGATTTCTACATCAGAGAAGATTTTTCTTTGGCCACAAGGCAAGCTCGGCAAAAGTTGATCGAACATGCAAAGACACACAAAAAACCCTTCAAATTATCAGTGGACCGGCTGCGCAATTGGCGACAAAACGTACGCATGCGATGTCAGCACTGCATCAGTGGTTGAACTCAACAGATAGCTAGGTACCGGGACGTCTCCAGCGCATCGCGTTGCTCCATCCTTTTCATTATCATTCACAAATATTCGGAGTGTAATGTCAAAACGTGACCATCTTGCTTCCTATCTTGATGACTGCGATTGTGACGTTCTTGCGCTGACGGAAACATGGCTGCACCCTGATATTTCCGACAGTGAAATCGCTTCTTTAGCGGACACCCATAATATATACCGCTGTGACCGCACCAAAAAAAGAGGTGACGGTGTCCTTCTCGCAATAAAAAAAAAGATCACCTCCCATGTTATCAACACAAATTCTGAGCTAGAGGTTGTGTGGGCCGTGTGTCTCAGTTCCACCACGATGGTTCTGTTTGGAATTTCCTACCGCCCCCCTGACTCCACAAACTACTTCGCTAATGAACTCCGGTCTAGCATCGATAAAGCAACAGAACTTTGTTCGACCAAATTCACTTAACTCCTTGGTGACTTCAATTTCCCCCTAATTGACTGGTCACAGCTGTCCTCATCATGTCGCCTCTCAACAGAATTTATTCATCTAACGGTAGACTTTAACTTATGCCAGGTTGTTCATCTACCGACTCGCGGTAATAATCTGTTAGATCTGATTCTTACGAACGCACCAGAGACTATAGGGCAGATTACACATCTAGACGGTTTCAGTGACAACAACCTACTCCAAACAACCATAAACGTTCCTTTTCAATTTGCTGGAGTTGAAACAAAAACCATACGCGATTATAGCAAAGGAAACTATGGCGAAATTAACAAAGAGCTTGACTCCTTCTTTAGCCTCTCACTTTTACCGTCATTTTACTCAAGACCCATTGAAGATAACTGGATAAGGTTCAAAGAGAAGTTTTGCGCACTGGTCGACCAACACGTGCCTCTTATCAAAATAACAGCCGATAAAAACAATCCGTGGTTCAGTAAACATCTTCGACAGCTTCGTAACAAAAGAAACGCTTATACAAAGCCGCCAAACGTTCGGGCAACCCGACATCCTGGGAAAAATATGACTTCTGCGCAAAAGATTACTGCTATGCTCTTTCTGCTGCAAAAGATAAGTACTTTGCTCATGATCTCCCCTCACTGCTCAAGTCTAACCCTAAGAAATTCTGGCAAATCTTGCGCGCCAATGATCACGTTAACCGCATTGTGTTACACGACGATAACGGTGCTTTTCTTCCAGACAATCAGTGTTCATCTGCCTTCAATCATTTCTTTTCATCCATATTCACGAATGAAAGCTTAGATAAGCTGCCAGTGGTCACTGATGGTGACTACCAATACATGACACCCATAGACATTTCAATCGAAGGTATCGCGCACTTAATTGATAATCTTAAGCTATCCACTACATCAGGTATCGATAATATTAACTCCAAAATTCTAAAGAACACGGTCTCGGTTTCTAGTAAGATTTTATTCCACATTTTCAAGCAATCTCTAAACACTGGTCTGATTCCCACCGATTGGAAAACCGCCAAACTTGTACCCATCTTTAAAAATGGCGACAAAAACATAGTTCGTAATTACCGACCCATTTCATTAACGTGCATTTGTTGTAAGATGATGGAACATATTATCGCATCTCATGTTTACACTCATCTCGAATCTAATAACTTCTTTTTCGCTAAACAGCACGGGTTCCGGAGAGATTTGTCATGTGAGACTCAACCACTGGAATTAACAACAGATTTGCACTTTAACATGGACTCAAACTTACAAACAAACTGTATCTTCCTTGATTTCTCTAAGGCATTTGACCGCGTTGCACATTGTCGCCTCTTCATCAAGCTATCCGCAATAAAACTGGATTCCTTAACTCTATCCTGGCTCCGAAATTTCCTTTCCAACAGGCAGCAATTCACCATGGCCAACAATGTCTCCTCATCTTTTTCTTATGTTTCCTCAGGCGTACCTCAAGGGAGCGTACTTGGTCCCCTATTGTTTCTAATTTATATCAAAGACTTGCCCAATAACATATCATCCTGCATGCGCATATTCGCTGACGACTGCATTATATATCGCCCGATTCACAGTTCCACCGACCACATGGCCCTTCAAGAAGACCTTGACTTAATTACCGATTGGTGTGACACATGGCTAATGCACTTGAACTCAACAAAATGCAAAGTAATGTCTTTTAGCAGGAAGCATTCCAAATCCAACTTTTGGTACAGTATAAATAACAGCACATTATCCAAGGTCTCTTCTTTCAAATATCTAGGCATCACCCTTACTCCGAACCTTTCATGGACTACCCATATTACTAACGTATGTGCCAACGCAGCTAAGTCATTAGGGTACTTACGTCGCAACCTTCGAAGCTCGCCCTCCCTCATTCGCAAACTTGCTTTCCAAACATTCGTCCGTCCACAACTTGAGTTTCCCTGTTCTATCTGGTCTCCCCATCAAAAGTATTTGATTACCTCATTAGAATCAATCCAAAACAGGGCCGCTCGTTTCATTGCTCAAAACTATAACTATCGTTCAAATGTGACACAAATAAAACTCTCTCTTTCCCTCGAGTTGTTAAGTGATCGTCGCAATATGTCCCTGTTGTCGCTATTCCATAAATATGTGTACCAGTTCGACCATCATGTCTTAGGCCTGCATACATCACCTCACACATCTCGTAGAATACAAAATAATCTAAGTTTCACGCGACTTTACGGTAACATTGACGCCTTCAACTATTCGGCTCTTCCGCGTGTCATACGACTATAGAATAGCTTACCTAATACTACAGTCGGGGAAGCTGACTCAGTGAAATTTCGGCAGTCCCTTAACGCGCATATCACCAGCAAACCATGTTCTGCCCAACTTATCATAGAGAATTATTAATGTTTTCAGGGGTCATTCAGGTGATTACGTAGTTACATGTGCGATGCTTTCATGTTGTAGTCCCCCCTCCCCACCCCCCTTATTCCATGGTATCCGCTGTATCACATGTATTTGTCTATGTATTTTATTGGGCACAAAATTATTCTATGTAACTTGTATTTCACTTTTGATGTTATCTTTTGTGCCTGGTTCCTGTATCATCGACCTTTTATAGCATTTTTATTGTACTACTTCTTTGTTTTACATGCTTTGCTCTTGCATATATGTTTTGTTTACCTCATGTAAATTGGTTTATACGTTTTGTGTATGCAATTTCTGTTACGCCCCCCTTACCCAATGCCCACGTGGCCATGTAAGGTACTTTCAAATAAATAAATAAATAAATAAATAAATAAATAAAAAAGATCAGTGGACAGCTAACTGCGCTCAGGCAGACACTGAACAAGCTGTGGCGCAAGTTTTTTGGGCAAATTCTTTGTCTGATTATGCGTTTAATTTGAAATTCCTCTCGACTATGACGAGCAACGAGGCTATTTTATTTGTGAAACGTGGAACCTTATTTAAAATTCTTGATGGCAACGGGTGGTGCCGCTACAATTCCGAGACAACCGCTACAAACGTTGTCCGTTGGCGCCCGTGGCGCGGGGCTATTGCTGACTCGGAACAGTTGGCCTACAGAGACGGTAGGTGTGTTGTAGTTGAAGAATAGCGACAATTGCACTGCAGAACCGCTCGGCCTGTGTTCTTTATGAAGGCATCTGCTTGCCAACGGCCCCGAAGCCACGGTCTTCAGCCAAAATATTACGTCCTCGATGTGGGGTAGTTCAAAATTGTTGGCGAGTGGGAAGGTGTGAACGATAACGAAATGATAAATAAAGATCCCTTGCCTTATCGGGAAAATGGGGCACACCGAAGCTTGGCGTGCACATGCGTGACGTACTTCTTTCTTTCTTTCTTTCTTCCTTTCTTTTTAACACGAAAGTGTTTTATGCCGGGGTCCACCAAGTACATCCGTCACGGATATGACGTTGATAAAATGGACGCCAACGAGTGAGAAAGAAAAAAACCAAGAAAAAGATACCCGGCTGGGAATCGAACCCACGACGGTGCGGCCGCGACGGCAAGCGCCCGACGCTCTACCGACTAAGCTAACTCGAGAAGCGATAGATGCAGCGCGAACGCGCCTTATATCTTTCACACATTCTCTTTCGCGGCGGGCGGAGCGGGGCGGTGCCGCCGTCTGTGAGATGTGAAAAGAAGTAATGCTTCACGATCGACACTTACTAGCGCTTACTCCGAGATTGCAGGCGATATCGGAAGTCATGGTTAAGGCACCCTTGACGCAGTTACGTTCTTTGCCTTTGGCTTCGTGTTAGCATGCGTCGGCTCATCGGAGTAGGGCAGCTTCCACGTGCACCAACGGGATTTCTCCGCCGCCGACTGCTTCAATTGCGAGAGCACCGACTAACAAAACTGCTGCAATATGCGTTGCAGAAAGGACGCGATTTCGACGGGCGAATGTCGTGCCTTGGTGGAGCGAGAGCAGCGCCTGCGAGACAGAGGCCAGCGGGACGCACGGGTTGCGGCTCAGGCTACGAACCTCTACCTCCCGTGTTGCTGAAGCACAGTGTGTGTTATGTATGCATCAGCACAGGCGTCGGCTACCCATCACTAGAAAGCGCACACCGTGCCGTTTCTCTCCTTATATGACGACGCTTTGAAGAAGTGCATACCGGGTACCAGTGTTGATTATGAGCTTGTTGATATCATCCGTACGCGGGATTCACGATTCGCTGTGTCCAAATATATGTTCACACCGTCAGCTACCACAACGGTTTAATCATGATCATGGGCGTTAGTAGTCGCGATAGAGACATGCCGTCAACATGGGTGCATTCACGTCAAACGGTGCTATAGCTACCAAACACGAATAGACATTGTACAAGCTCTCATATATCGGTACACAATAAGCACTACTTCTGTGAAGACGCGTTTCACTTTCGTGTTATACCGATTCCTATGACGGAGGGATCAGCCATGTTTTTTTTTCTTCCTTTCTTTCTTTCTGGATGGATGCTATGAGCGTCCCCTTTATAACGGGGCGGTGACATGTCTGCCACCAGGCTCGAAGAGGAAAAAAAGAGAAAAGAAAAAGAAAAAACTTCCTTGTTTCAAGTTGGCTTAATACCTTATCTACACTGATTACATCTATGTTATTATACAAAAAATATAAATTCACGGTCCATCTCTCTGCCTCTTAAGGCAGAATGATCTTATTTTTCCGCATTATTTATTTTTGTACTTTATCTCTATTTTTCTGCCACCAATACTCTAACCGTCTCTTACTTATTTCTATCGCGGACGTGTTCAGCTTTCCATTGTTGTCCCTAATACCCAAGGCTTCATGTAGACTCGTGCCCACACGTATACCTGGGTGAATATCGCCACATTCAATCAGTACATGTTCCATCGTTTCCTTAGTTCCCCCGCAGCATGCACATTGCTCTTCTTCGTTACTGAATCTCGCTTTATAACTACGCGTTCTAAGACAGCCCGACCTTGCTTCAAACAGTAAAGCGCTTCCCCTTGAATTATCATAAATCATTTCCGTCCTTATTTCGTTTGTTCCCTTTCGGTAGTTACTCAGAGCCGGCTTCCTTTCCATCGCTGTCATCCAATAATCCGCCTCTCTGACCTTCCGTTTAATGCTCTTTGTCGCCATATCGCCCGCACTGCTAGCCGTATATTTACTGGTGAGCCTCCCAGTTCTTTTTCTCCACTGCGTGGCAACGCTTTTTGACACAAATACCTGAAAACCTTCTCTACCCCATCTACTCTTCTTCATTTTCCTCAGCCTCTCTTCGAATCTCATTTTGCTCTGAGCTTCCCTCACTTCAAAGCCTGCCCATCCCATATCACCCTTTGCAGCCTCATTTGTCGTCTTCCCGTGAGCGCCCAACGCGAGGCGGCCCACCGTCCTTTGATTTATATCTATTCCTGATTGTACCTCTGACTTTATGCACACCACTGAGTTCCCAAATGTAAGCCCCGGGACCATCACACCCTTCCACAGCCCTCGAAGCACCTCGTACCTATTGTATCCCCATAAAGCTCTGTGCTTCATAATTGCAGCATTCCTCTTTCCCTTTGCTACCGATGCTTTCTCTTGCACCTCCATATATCTGTCCCCCTCATTTACCCATACTCCGAGGTACTTACCCTCGGTATTTTTTGGCCTTGTATTATGACCGCATGGTCTTCGTGATCATTGAATACCATCAATGCACATTTTGTTGCACTAAATCCTAGTCCTAGAGCCTCACATTCCCTTCCGCATATATCTGCCAGTCGCTGTATATCATCTTGACTGTCCGCAAATAAGACAATATCATCAGCATAAAATAGACCTGGAAGCTTCTGCTCAACCATCGTGCCGACCTGTTTGTGTGACAAATTAAATCCAATGTTGCTACCTTCTAGCGCTTTTTCCGTCCTCACCATGTACTGCATGAATAACAGCGGGGACAAAGGACATACCTGTCTCAGCCCCTTGCTAATTTCAACGCTGTCCTTGCTACTTATTCCTTCCCATTCTGTACAAACTGTATTTTCTCGGTATATTTCCCTAAAAAGCTGTATACAGTCGTCCTCTATGCCCACTTCGTTCAATATATCCCACAAAATTTCCTGATTAAGGTTGTCATACGCCCCGGTGATATCTAGGTAAGCTACGTATAAGGGCCTGTTTTCTATTTTCGATATTTCTATACACTGGGTAAGAACAAACAGATTATCGTCTAACCGCCTGTCGATTCGAAATCCATTCTGAAGTTCTTCCAAAATATCATTTTGTTCGACCCACGCTTCTATTTTTAATTTTACTGCCTGCATCGCCAACCTGTATAGCACCGATGTAATGGTTAGCGGTCTATACGAGCGAATGTTATCCTTTTCTCCCCTGCCTTTATAGATTATGTTCATTCTACTTTTTCGCCAACTGTCTGGTATTCCTCTCTCCTGTAAGCAGGTTTCTACGGCTTTCAGCAGTGCTTCTTTAGTTTTATGTCCGAGTTCGTTAATGAGGCTGACGGGAACCCCATCTAAGCCCGGAGTAGTGCGCTTAGGAATTTTTCCTTCGGCCTTCTTCCAATTGAAATTCTCTAGTACTACACCTTCGTCGGTTGCACTCCCTTGCGTACTTTTACTCACCGGGGCGAGCTTTTTAAACGAATCGGCTGTTATGTTTCGGATGTAACCTAGCGCTTCATACCCTTCCACTTGATTTCCTCCTTCATCTACCAAACGTTGTTGCATTGTGACAGACTTCCTACCCAGCGCTTTTAGGTGGCTCCAAAATATCCTAGGCGCGGCCTTCTCCTTTTCGCAAATCTCTGTCATCCACCGTTCACTTTCACCTTTAATTTTTGCCTCGACTAATTTCTGCACAATAGATTTTTGCTCTAAATATATTTCCCATATTTGGTTGACTTCGTCCTGTGGCAGATTCTTCTTTTTTGCCTGTCTGTGCTCCTGTGATGCCTCACGTCGCTTCTCGATCGCCTCCCGGATTTCTTTGTTCCACCAACTTTTTGGCTCTCTCTTTCCTTTCCAACGAATAGTTTTCTTCTCTTTTTCCATTTCTTTCGTGATTACATGTAGCAGCTCACTATACTTCCAGTCTTCGCCTGGTAGTTTGTCTGCTTTTTCCTCGACTCTTGCGGCTATATTTGTTAGTTGTTTGTCATTTAGATACAAGCTGCCAAACTTTGATTCTATGTTCTTATTTTCAGTTTTATATCCCATTTGTAATATTATGCGTTTATGATCACTACCCAAGCTGTTAGTGCCTTCCTCGTCTATTCTCATCCCTCTAAGTTTGTCATATATTCCTTCTGTCATGAGACAATAATCAATGCTCGATTGCCTGTTTCCGACTTCCCACGTGATCTGCCCCTCACACTTAGGCCCCACGTTAACTATCTCAAGACTATGTTGCTCGCAGAGATCTAGCAATAACTTGCCATTGGTGTCTGAATAACCGTCAAGGTCATGAATGTGAGCGTTCATGTCCCCTAGAAGGATTACTTCGGCATCATGACCAAATTCTTTAATATCGCTGCTTATGCATTTCACTATCTCCAGATTCTTTTCCCTGCAGTTATTCCCCGTCCACAAGTAAGCTACACCTAGCCACGTTTTCTTTCCACCTACTGTGCCCGAAACCCATATGTGTTCTGAACACGTTTGTTTCACTCTCTCCCATTTTGTTCTGTTATGAATTAGCATTCCAACACCCCCACCTGTCCTTTCTGATGTGATCCTGTTACATCCTTCCCAAATATAATTGTCAATATGTGGTGGCTCTTCCAAGTCTCTAAGGTGTGTTTCTGTAACCGCATAAACACCTATCTGTTCCTTGTTTAACTGTTCCTCAATCTCTAACCATTTTGCCTTTTTTCTGCCACCCTGCATCCTAGTGTAACTAATTGCAACACGCGCCTTCTCCCTTCTTTTACCTTTTCTCTGGTTTTTCCCTATACTGCCTGTCAAAGAGTCCCCCTGGTTGATTTCCTCATTACAAGCTACCCTGGGCACCGAAGGGCCCGCGTGCCCCCCCAAAAAGCTACTGCGCGTCCTGCAAGCCGCCAACCCACCTCATGACCAAGCCACCTATCGAAGTGTATTCCGTGTCTTCGAAAACCACCCCACCTGTGCACCTCTCTGTTTATTTCCACTACCTCGATGCCTTTTTCTCGACTCATCTGCCATATCTCTGTTTGCGTCGACAACCGCTCTTTGCAGGTTGCAGTCACGCACCGGTACCTCCGGTATTGTGCATACCACTATCTGCACCTGAAGGGAAATGGGTGCATGTCATCGACCCCTTTCGCCAATGTGGTCACTAGTTCGGCAGATTCTTCATTCAAGACGTCGTTTAGACCTCCGGCGATTATCACGAGGTTACGTCCATTAGCCTTAGTTGCGAGTTTTGCGCTAGCTTGTCTCATCACTGATCCCAGCCCATGTCCCGGGAACTTCCCTATTAAAACTCGTTTGTCGCCTCTCACCCTTTCCTTGACTGCTTCTGCGCATCTAACTAAATTCGAGTCCCCGGCGATTATCACGTGCTCCGACTTTTCTGCAGGACTGTCCCGCACCTGGCCACTGCCTCGGTTACTAGCGCGTGCCACTGCTGCTTTGTCCCCTCCCCTTCCCAAAACTACTTCGCGGAAGCTGGGTCCTGTGACCCTTGCACCTGTTTCCCCCTTTGCGTCTACCACTGTGAGGGTCGATGCCCCGCTGTTCCCGCTGTCGCTTGCTTCCTTGTTCACCATTACTACCTTTGCTAAATTCTCCTCGGCTGACTTAAGCCTTTCCCCCATAGCAATCGTTTTTTCCCGCTCTCTCGGCAACGCATTCTCCAGCTCGGCGATTATTACCATGAGCTCATTCTGGGCAGCCATCATTATTTCCATTTTCGCCTCTAACTCGCATTGCTTACACATGGCGTCAGCTCCCTCTGTTTTCTCATCCGTACAAACCTCTATTTTCCATCCCATTCCGCACCCTGAACACTTTACGGTCTTTTTGACCATAGCTAGATCGTTCACACGGCGGATTAGATACACTTAAAGCCAAATGGTATCACAAAACTCCGCAAGTATGCTACACTTCAAAAGCACATGTGTACCTTTCAGCCATGTGGTGGCCGAACAAACAAATAATAAAAAAAAGAAACCCAGACGACTGTCACACAGGAAACAGTACAAAGTTGTAAGCCCTATTATGCTTCAATCTAGTGGCTTGTGTACTCATATAACTAAAAAAAAAAACAAGCTCGAATCATGCAAAAAAAAATCTTATCTGACGCTGTCATTCCGGAGCCCGCGAAAAACACGTCCGTCCTCTTCGATGACCGCCGCCGGCGGTCATCGCATTCCGCAATGCCCCCTTCTGACCGATTCCCTTCTCCATGCCGAGGATTTCACCTTCATCCACGCAGTTAGCAGAGCAACATTTCTGCTGTTGCAGGCAACAACGATGAACATGCGTTCATATCTCCGCAACAGAGTAGTGGGTTTTTTTTTATATTTTAGCAGGCGCACTGTGTACCGCGACAGCGTCCCCTTTTAATTTTCGGTATGCTTCACTGCATACCATGTCTACATTGAGGGAGAGATAAGTTACGTTTCCCCTAGACTATGAAATAGCTGTAAAACTTATGCTGCAGTTTTCTACGAAATAAGCCGGCCAGCATACTTTTTCTAGGCTTGCATAATTGAAGTGCAAACACAGAAACAGGTCGAATGTGGCCGCGGACCACACAACTTATTGACGAGCTGCTGAGAGCGAATTGGTATGGCACTTAAGTTTGGCCATTCTTTGCCTCGGGGAAATAAAAGGCACCTATTTCGCGCTGCTTAGGACAGGTAGTAACCGCGGAGCCGAACCATGAGAGTGAAATAACTAGAACAATAAGGATGGGTTGGGGCTCATTCGGCAAGCATTATCAAATCATGAATGGTAATCTACCACTATCCCTCAAGAGGAAGGTATATAACAGCTGCATCTTACCGGTACTTACCTACGGAGCAGAAACCTGGAGACTTACAAAGAGGGTTCAACTTAAATTGAGGACGACGCAGCGAGCGATGGAAAGGAAAATGATAGGTGTAACCTTAAGAGACAGGAAGAGAGCAGAGTGGGTCAGGGAACAAACGGGGGTTAAGGACATCATAGTTGAAATCAAGAAGAAGAAATGGATATGGGCCGAGCACGTAGCACGTCGGCAGGATAACCGGTGGTCATTAAGGGTAACTGACTGGATTCCAAGAGATGGCAAACGCGTGAGGGGGAGACAGAAAATTAGGTGGGTAGATGAGATTAAGAAGTTTGCAGGTATAACGTGGCAGCAGAAAGCACAGGACCGGGTTGATTGGCGGAACATGGGAGAGGCCTTTGCCCTGCAGTGGGCGTAGACAGGCTGATGATGATGATGATGATTTCGCGCTGCATGTAACCGCGATAGCGTGGAAGAGGTCGTTTCCAGAAATTCTGGTGTTGGCATCGGTGTCGGCGAAGTCGGTTGTTGTTGGAAAAATGAGCGTTGCTCGTGGCCGAAAAATAAAAAAAGCTGCAAATAAAATAAATAAATAAAAGCTTCGGTTCGAGTGAGAGTCGTACCAGGTCTTCTTCGTGGCAAACAAGCGTACTATCACAGGCCTATACCATTGCTTGAAACTGCATCAAAAAAATAAATTATACGAACGTCATGTAGTGGGTTGAGTCTCCTTACCGCATGTAATATTGCGTTGCACAAGCGTAGAATCACGCGAGGCGTCAAAACTTGTGAATTCTGAAACGAGTGCGTGTTTTAAAGGCCCACCCATTATAAAGCGATCCGACGTATGTATTGATCATCATCAGCAAACACATTAGCAAAGCGAGCAGCTTGGTAGGTTCGCGAGTTGCCTTATGGGAGACCAGCGCTGGATAGGTGGCGACCACCCTCCCTCCCTGGCCACCCCACCGGCTACAATGGAATCGAAGAAGCCGGCCCAGCGCGTCATCATTCCATATGTGCCGGGCATCAGTGAACAGCTCTCCAGGGTCTTCGGAAAAGCGGGGGTCACTGTAATTCACAAACCGGAATCGACGCTCACCCGCTTGCTACCGAGGCCGAAAGACCGACCATCAACAAGGCGTAGTCTACAAGGTGTCGTGTTCTGAGTGTCCAGCCAGCTACATAGGCGAGAGCAAGTGTTTCCCGGAGAGAATACGCCAACACAAGAACGACGTCAGGAAGATGGAAGCGCAGCGCAGCGCTCTTGCAGAGCACTGTGAGAAGCACGACCATAAAATCGACTTTGACGGCGCTTCTGTTCTAGAAACAGAAAGGAATCTGCGAAGGAGGCTCTTGCTCGAGTCTCCGCACATTCAGCACACACCTGCAAATGTGAACCACTCGCTAGGAACAATGCCCCCAGTATACGTTCACGGCCTCGGAAACGTGAGGGAAAGGGAAAGCCGGAGCCGTGGTGAGAGAACAAGACGCGGCCATGCTTCCATGACCAACGCAGTCACTGTTGTCCCTTTAAGAACGAGCCTCCCTGCTGCGACTGCGGACCGGCTGTGTGTGGACCGCGGCCCGCCGCTACCTGAAGGGTCGCTGCGCCTCCCCGGCCTGCAGCCGCTGCGGCGACCCCGAGACCCTTGAGCACCTCCTTTGCACCTGCCCCGGATTGGCAAAGGAACGCTCGACAGTCACCACAGCCTACCGGAGGCAGGGCCTTCCTGCCACTACCCTGGAGCACCTCCTCTTCCCTTCCCGTCCCCATCTACCAGCGCTCCGGAGCCTGGCGGATTTCCTCGAGGAGACGGGAATCGCGGCCTACCACTGAGACCGGGACCCTTGCCACCCCTATCCTTGCTGCCGGCCTGCTGCTCTTCGTACTGATGACCTCTGTGCCTGCACACCTCTAACGCTCTCTCTCCTATCCACTGTCATCCCATCTCCCCTTTCCCGCAGGCGCTGCGCCGTGCTCCCGACCGGGCTGCAGATACCCCTGTCACACTGGAGGTGTTAATGTCATTAGGTTCGAATGTCATTCGGCGCAACGAATGCCATTCGATCTGTGGTGGTGCTACACAGGAAAAAGTAATGTCATTCGTTCGTGATATGAATGTCGATAATTCAGAAAAAAATGGCTGGGCAGGTTGAGGGAGGTAAATGTAGAGTGGCATGAAAGCGAAGTTCTTTATTTTAAAAGGCATGTGGGAAGTCGCATCGCTAGATAAACACGGATAAAAATTTCATATCGCAGGATATCTGGCCACCCGATCTTTGTACATGCAATAATAATGAATAAACTTGAACTTGAACTTGAACTTGAACCATAAGCCAAGACGACGCTTAGCCAGTAGCCAGAGCCGATAGAATGGCTGACATGGCAGTACCGCTGAACGACGACGCTAAGCTGCAGCAAATAAAACTTAGCGTTGCAAGGAACGCGCATAAGCCAGAAGAGCTTTGACGGAAACTCAGAGCGCTCCGCGTTTGTTCGTTTTCAAGACGCGGTCTCGCACGCGTCCATGCGGGAAAACAGCTTTCAACGAAACTGCGCACAATTGTCTTCTCATAGCCTTATGAGAGCAAACATCTCCACCTCGGTCCAGTGCGCTCGTGGAGTTCATTCCATCGCTGCAGACACACATGCACACAGGCGTCTGTTTGTTTACATTATGGCCGACAGTGCAGGCGGCCCGCCGCTGAGGTGGAGAGTAAAAACATTTTGCGACAGCCTTCCGTACACCTGTGCTCGTTAAAATCACAGACGCCTTTAAAAAAGAAACTATAATTGCGTGTTTGCACGAATGCGTGTCGAATTTGGAATACTAAATGACATATTTTAAGTAGCCTCTGGTGTAGAGACTATACATTCGGTTCGACTTCGACAGCGAATGTGTTTTTCGAACTCATTTGATTGCTTAAGTCATTCGCCTCTAATGACATTAAATACCACTGTGTAGCAGCCGCATAATGTCATTAGGTGCGAATGTCATTCCATTCGAATGACATTAAAACGTCCAGTGTGACAGGGGTATTAGGCGCCTTTTCCTCTTCAAACCACTACCACCACCACCACCACTCCCTGAGGAAGGGACCGAATCGATCCCGAAACGTTGGGCTCTCTTCAAACTGTGGCTGGAGCCACTTCAACATCCTAAAACATAGTTGACTACGTGAGTACACAAAACCGCGTGCACATGCGCACCGTGTCGTCAACTCTTTTCAACGAAGGCTTTCTGGGTGCTGCTATAATCCACTCTGAGGCGTTGTAAGTATGCGTGATCCCCCAAAAATGCACTGCCGAGGCAAGGACATCAGCATTTGCACTCCCGTGCAAGTGTGCCCCCTCTTCCCGTTCAAAAAGTCTGCTAGGAGAGAGCGCTCGCAAGAATCGTGACAGCCAGCACAAACTCGTGGCGCAGGTGGTGGTTGGTTGGTTACACGAAAACCAAAGACGAGCTTCGCGTGCAGTGGCGCTACACGCACTTTAAAATCAATTTTAAATATGTTCTAGGCGATATTATCCATCGATATTTCGTAGGTGATGCGTGTGTGTCCACCCAAATCTATCCCACAAGTTATCTCGCCTTCAAAATTTTGTGTCAGTACTCCTCTAACAAAGTCTCTTCGCGGCGTAAGGCAAGACGCTGGATTGCACACATCGCTGACATATCTGAACCAGAGAAGGTAATCACAACGAAACAAAGCCTGTAGGAACCTTTGGATTGTTGCCGTCGACGGGATGAAACAGCGTTCTTCACGTCACCGTTTTTTTCCGGCATTCCCAGTGCAGCTTGTCGCTCGGCACGATGTTGTCCCTTTAAGAACTCAACGGTAAGAGGTTTTTGAAACGATGCACCTGCAGGTATTAGGCTGCCGAAGTTACTAGAACGTAGGGTATTGCCGTCACTGCCGCATCTTGCTAAAACGTTTTAGTCTCACCTTTCACTCCTTTCTCTCTTTATTCTTTCGGCGAAAAGCATGGGAGAGCTTCCACGGCCAGGTACGTAGCCAGGATTTTTTTTCTGGGGGGGGGGGGGAGGGTGGGGGGGGGGCAAGGCCTAAGTCTTCGAAAGAAAGTCTTTCCATGGCAAAAAGAAACAAAAAGTTGCCCGGGAATAAAGAAGGCTGGACGAATTTCGGGGGGGCGGGGGGGGGGGGCTACGCGCCTGTCCACGGCAGCTGCAGGTTTTTCGGATGGCAGTCCTAATGCTGTAGGTTTGACGTTGCACTGCGCTTCTTACAGCGTAGGAGTGAAAGTGGCTGCATCGCCTTTGTTTACGACAATTCCCACTCTCAAATTTGGCGGGAAACAGCGGTGCGCATTGACAAGGCACAGGCGGCTGGTGGCTGTCCCACCGTCCTGCTAGTGTCTAGACGCGCGCGTTGCTACCCGAGTCGTATGAATCTGGAGACTGGTACTATGGTTGCCACTTGACCCGTCCCAGCGACACGAGGTAAGCGTAAGTCACGCACAAATATATAGCTTGCGTTTAGAACTATCGGTTTGATATCGTCACCCCTTGATTCTCTTGTTTCTGAGTTCAAAAAGACTTGAAACGTGCTTATCATTGCTAGCTGCAGTATTGGAGATACCAGGCACGCCGGTATTCAGCCAAGTATATCCTGCAATTTGTCGTCATTAACCTGTTCAGAGCAGCCAAGAAATCCGCAAACTGACTATAGTGTATCTTTCTGCAGCCCTTCTAATGCATTTATGAGGAATGTACCAATATCCGACAGAATCCGCTATAACACTATGATTGAATTAAGTACTTTTTTCTTCAGTATATTTTTTCCACGTTAAAAAACTTCAAGGTATGTTTTCCAAGACATGTGAAAGAATATGAACATGAATTGTTTTCTTTTGCATGAAATAAACGCTGCCCACGATTTTGTGTTCGGAAGTTTCAAAGGTACAGAAGCAATGACACACTGACTGAGATAAATTTTCTAAAGTACAAGCGATATATCGCAAGCTCATATATTCAGCATCTCTTGCTCATGCTCAGCCCGATATAATGTTAACACGCACATTGCGATTTATTCTTTCGGTTACAAAGTTCGCAGCTATTTTTTTAAGGTATTATGCAGAAAGTCACTTACAAGGCTTTCGTAAATATGCGTAAGCACTGTGCCACTTGCTAATTTTCGTCGTCTGTGATGCTGCTGCCGTTCTGCTTTGTCGTTGTTGTCTTCGTTTTACTTTTTAAAACGATGCGACGTACGCGTGGATATGAGCAAGTGGAGCAGTGCTTTATTTATTTTAAAGCACTCTCTAAAATAAATAGTTTCATTTGCAAACGGCACATGCGCAGCTCCGAAACCACCTCCCTACACTCGCGTGCCTCCCCTGGTCCGGCTGTCAGAAACGCTATTTCTTTATCGGTTAAAACCAGTGACGGTTCACTCACGCATTCCTCTCCTTGTTTCTTTATCAAGAAGGCTTCTAAGAGCCGCCACTCGTGCCTTGTCGCCTTGAAAGGTTTGACCTCGCTTCTCAGCGACTGAAAACGGCCTGGAGTGGGTTGAGGGAAAGCAACAACGGTATTACGGTACCGCTCTTCCTTTCTCGCTCGTTGTGCTTTCGCCGATGCTAATTGCGGTACAGGCACCCCAACACCACAAAAGCTTTTGTCGAAATCTACTGTGCGGTGTCACGCCTCATTATTGCCTGTCAGCCCATGCATTCTTAACGATCCACCTGTCGTTCGGGAGACGCACTAGTGCGTCACTGGAACTGGGAGCGGACGAGGGAGAGAGGAGGAGCGCTACCGTAATCCCGTATCCTATTTGTGTACCGTGTTTCCGCAACTTGATAAAAGACTCTAATAGCGCACCGTGCACCTGCCGTGTCGCCTCTGCCGTCTGTTCGGCGCCATATGGATGACTTTTGTCCAAACGAATAATCCGAGTACAAGTGCTGACAACGCGAGGTCAACGAGCCTCCTAATCCCCGGAAGGATCGTGAGAGATGGCGGTCCTCAACCTCTGAAGTCTTGCGCGGTCAACGGGACATTGAATTTTGAAGTGCAGGTGTGTGCTCATCATTATGACCCTACAAAGGTTCCAGGATTGGTGGAATCCTGGTGTGGTGACAGCGTGGAGAGAGGGAAAATGGGGTGGACCTCAATCTCCTAATTTAATCCGGTGCTGGAGCACCGTGCCTGTTCCCTGTGATCTGGATAATGTAAATTACTTGTATAGTTTTCTTCCTTCCATCAACTTATCCTGATGACTGCCCGGCAAGACACGAACCCGTGTTCGCACCGGCCACGCAACCCGATTTCTAACAAAGGCTTAGCGTAGCAAAATGGGCATATATCTGAAGTGTGGTAGCCCGTAATTTGCAGTAATTCCTCCAATTTATTAAGATTAGAAAACTGATTAGGACAAATGAGTGGAACCACTTTAAGTACAAAGTAACAGTATTTATGCGGTGATGGGGTTCTTTTACCCCCTCTCCCATTTTCTTCAAGCGACCGCCCCCCCTAAAATGAGTGGCTGGATCCGCCCCTGGATTTAGGGTTGGCACCTGTCCGGTTTTAGACCGGCCAGGCCAGTTTTTCAGATGGCGGGCCGGTTGCGGGTCCGCACCGGTCGCCATTAGCCGTTTTTTTTTTCTTAATAATATCGTGATTATTTATTTTTTTGGTGTTTTATAAGCGTCAGTTCAACAACTACGATGGTAAATATTTATCGTCAATCACCAAAACTCTTACGCTATTAGTCAACCACTTTCTGGGGTCTCTTCAAGTCTAGCGATCATTGGAATAGAGTTGCGCGTGTATGGTACATGAATATCCGACATTCTTGTGGCATATGCACATTTTAGCGTTCCTTGGTGTCTATAATGCCACTGGCCTGTTGGATTCAGGCGCAAAGAAGAGCTTATTTATGGACGAAGCATTGTGGTTCCTTTTCAGTGCAGCCCATTCAGAGTAATAAGCGAAGCGTCATTCCAATCACGGGTACTTTTATGTCAGCAATTAGGCTAGTTGGTTAGCTGAGTGTGCTGCTTTTGTTTGTGCATTGGGTTTTATTTGGCTCAATAAAAGCAATCTTACATTAAATGGCACTGCATGCCGAAGAATTGACATATAGCGTCTATTGTTCAACATTATTTTAATCTCCTGTTACCCCCCCCCCCTCGAAGGGCCGGTTTTTTTTTTTCGGTAAAAGGTGGCAACCCTATCTGCGATAGGAAACGTAACAAGCTCAGACGGCGCAAAAGCAGCTTGATTTATTGCGCAATAATACGTTCTAATGGTTTGTGTTGTTTAGTTTGTGCGTATTCTCTTACTTTCAGTTGTGTTATTTCATTCGTTTGAAGGCCAACTCCGGCGATTTTACGAGGTCAATGGATCTCGATAAAATTCGCTGGGTATGTTCCTTTTCCCGTTCCCGTTATTTATGCCAAATTACACGCTCGAGACAAACGTAGATTTTATTACAAATGAATTTTATTGATTGCCCCGACTCTCCCCACCTCGCTTCCCAGAAATATTGGCAACACTGTGTGCGTGACGTCATTTTTGTTAAAGCGAAGTGACGGAGCCGAGGGCCACTAGAGCGTCTACTATCCGTAAGGCAACAATCGCGTGTGTTTCGCGAGCGCTTCGTTGGCTGGGCGTGTGAATTTCAGTTCCTTGTGGTAATGCGTGCGATGGGTGGCAAGTGGTGTTGCGTTGTGGGCTGCACACGATTACCCGTTGGCAGTCACGAAACACTCGCACCTAACGATTACCCTGCGTCTTTATATTAGAGCTGGCAATGCCGGTTTACCGCACAGAGAGCACAGAGAGTGCGGTAATAACCGTACCGGCTAAAGAATGCACATGCGTAAAGATTACCGTACGGAAACACTTTCCGTAACATATACAGGGTGCACCGGGCCTATCGGTATACGGTCTGCGCGTCGTTCGAAACAACGTAGCCTAATCTAGTAACGTTGGTGCGAAAAGGTGGCTCACGCGACGTTGAACGCCACTGTTGCCAAACTTATGCACTCTTCCAGTTATGTTTTTTCCTTGTTCGTTTTCTCCTTGATGTGGATTGAAGTCCCGTCAAGGAGATGATCGACGTCGATGAAGCAGGAGGCAGGTTGGAGGTAATAAAAACTTGAAGGTATATTGTAGCGAAATATTTACAGTCATATGTACATCTTGCCGAAGCACACTGATGATAACATAGACATCAACAGCGTCTTACTCTTCTACTTAACTTTTCTTAAGTTAGAGCCTAGAACACCGTTACTACATACGAAGAACCGAGTCTCACTGTTCGACCACCGAGTGGTTACGGCCCAGACGAAAGTTGCATCGTACGGAGTCTTACTGATCGATCAGTTAAGTGATTACAGCCTAGACTGAAGGGAAACGAATTCCGTCCAGTCTTAAGTACCTTGCGGTAAACAAAGGAAATGGGAGGTGGCCACTGGTGGTCCGCCTCGGCATTCCCTTATCCAATCTGTTTATCCTCAGATTTAGCCACTCCCTACCGGGCTGTCCTTAATCTAGACAGCAGTGTCATTACAGTGTAGACAGGCGTTTTGGCACTCTTTCCCATCATGGCTCTCCCTCTCCTTATCCCATGCTCTCAGGGATTCTCACGGTCGAAATACATCTGTATCTTAGCCCTGGTGCGTTCACGCCATTTTCCCATACGCATCGAGTTGAACTCGCGGTGCCAGTCGTTAAATGGTTCTGGGAAAGAAAAGGCGTTTGCGTGACCCTGCCTCCCACGCATTCGACCTTGCATTGTTGCGAAAGCACATGTCGGTCGTTGTTGGGGTCACGCATACTGTCGCCTCGAGCGACGGCATAGAGCGGGGGATGTCCTCCTCACTTTCCCACACATTCGGGCCTCCGACCTCTGAGAACGGTCGCTTGACCGCAACCCATGCTGGCCATCGCTGCTCAAAGGAAGCCGTTTGCTTTCTCTTGATAATTGCACAGCCAAAGACCAGGCAGGGGGAGAGCCGAGAAAGAAGCTTTGTACGACGTACCGCGCCGCGCCATCCCGTCTGCACAATCGACTTATGAGCGGCCAAAACCTAACACGTCCCCCCTAAAGAGTACGCTGGGCTGTTTTACGCTCAGTGATACGATAAAGCACGGCCGCGATTAGGTCGCTGGACTTTCTAACCATACAACAGTGTACACAAACATTAAACGCAATTGCAAGACAACTAGATAGGAGAATACAAGAAATGTAAACAAGTACATGCTAAACAATCAAGCACACCATTGCTGCTTCAAGCAGTATGATCACTAATGTCTGTTTCTTGAATTGACAATCACACAGTCCACAATATACAGCAGCAAGTGGGCAGGAACATTCACGTCCCCCCCAGTTGGCATGGCACTGTTATTCTGATGGCTTCCATAAACTATTCTGGAGCCTTGATAATGCATCCGCATTACCGTTACATACGCCCTTCCGATGTTGTACTGACACATGATATCGCTGTAACGCCAGCGCCCATCTTGTCAATTTCGCCCCGTGCGGAGTCGAAGTTGTAAGGTACGACAGCGGATTGTGGTCGGAAACGACGTTTACTATGCCACCGAAAAGCCAGTAGTCAAACTTCTTTAAGGCCCATATTATTGCGAACGCTTCCCTCTCAATGGTCGACCAGCGCATCTGGGTCGGTGAGAAGCGGTGGCTTGCAAAGGCGATAGGCTTCTCTTGCCCCTCGGCTGACATTTGCGCCAAACATGCTCCCTCCGCCGTAGCTGATGCGTCTGTGAAAAGCCAGTAGGGCTGAGATGGCTCTGGAGTGTTAAGCGCCACGGCCTCACACAAAGATTGTTTGAGAATCTCAAATGCCGCCTGGGCTTCCTCCGGCCAGGGTATCTTATTAGGTACCGCTTTGTTTGTTAACAGCGTGAGCGGGCTCGTCACCTCTGCGTATCCTCGGACGTACTCGCGATAGTAACCGCAAAGTCCTAACAGGCTGCGTAGTTCCCTTTTGGTGCGCGGTGGTACCAGGTTCTTAATCGCTGCTATTTTTTCAGGGTCTGGTGCATGTGTCCCTGAACCGACAACATGCCCCAGGTAATGTATGTGTGATTGCGCAACCTGACACTTCTCCGGACTGGCTTTCAGTCCCGCCTTATCTAAGACCTTAAGAATAATGTCGAGATGCTTTAAGTGCTCCTCCCAAGTACTAGAAAAATAGCAATATCATCAAGGTGTGCCGTGGCATACATTTGCTGTTGCGCCAAGAGTTTATTCACCATTCTTTGAAAGGTTGCCGAGGAATTTTTTAGCCCGAAAGGCATCACTTTCCATGCGTACTGACCCTCATGCGTTACAAACGCGGTGAATTTCTGACTCTTCTCTTCCATCGGTACCTGCCAGTACCCGCGCCTAAGGTCCACTACCGTAATGAACTGCGCTCTACCTACTCGGAAAATCAGTTCCTGAGGATTCATCATAGGGAACGCATCCACTTTGGTGACCACATTTAACGCCCTGTAGTCCACACACATGCGGATAGTCCCATCTTTTTTTCCGACGCATACCACCGGGTGTGCGAACTCACTCTCCGTGGGGTAGATCAACTTCCAAGTCAAAAGTTCGTCAACTTGCCGGCTGACTTCTTTAATAGTTCCGGCACCCGGTAAGGAAACACCTTTTTTGGCTGGTGGCCCGGTTCTATTTCTATCTTATGTTCGTCTACCTTCGCTATACCCGGGGTGCCGTCAAAGAGTGTGCAATGTCTTTGGAACACCGCCTGTACTTCCGCCTGCGCGTCAGCATCAAGGTGAGCAACCTTCTCGCTCGTTAGCACTAGCTCTTCCCGCTTTATAGTGGTTGGTTGTGGAGCATATTCCACCTCCCCAAATCATGGTCCTCATCGAAGACGACCCCGATATGACTGACCCTTGCATAGTAAGGTCGAATGTTGTTGGCGTGGACACTTTTCACCTTTCCCTCAGATGTTTCAACACGGTAAGAATGTTCGCGCTCACGTCCAACCACTGTGAATGGGCCTAGCCATTTAGGTGACATCTTACAATTCCGATCATTGTCGAAAACCACAACTTGGTCGCCAACGTTAAAAGCTTTGAGCCTGGTGCTACGATTATACGCACTGGCGTAACTCTCCTGATGAGTTGCACTCATAGCTCAGCAATATTAGCGGCTGTCTCGAGCTGCTCCTTAAGTTGCTGTAATACTTAGCGGGGCTTTCTCTCAATATTGCCGGCACCGGCATTTTCTCCCGTCCACGTCCTCTGCAGTATTAGAAGCGGTCCCGTGGATTCCTTCCATACAATAGACGAAACGGAGCTACTTCCGGTTACCTCATGGGGAACTTCCCGATAAGCCCATAAAACCATTGGGATCAATTTGTCCCAATTCTTGGAGTCTCTCTGAATGACATGATACAACATGTTTTCTCAGTACCCGATTCCACCTCTCTACAACTCCATTACTCTCTGGGTGTTCTGGGGTTGAGAATCTTGGTGTGCAGCCTAATTTCTCCAGCATCGTTTGCGTGAGCTGAGATTTAAAATTAGTGCCTTGATCGGAGCAGATCATCTCCGGAACGCCTGTGCGACTGAAGATCTCGATCAGTGCATCACAAGTTGCCTTAGCTGTCAAAGAGCGCAGTGGGACCACCTCTGGCCACCTCGTGCAAAGGTCCACTAAGCACAGCGCGTTCTTATGCCCTCTCGCTGACGGTGTGTCCAGGGGTCCGATTACATCTACATTGACAACTTGGAAAGGGTGTTCTGGTCTAGTGAGCGGAGTTATAGGCACCCTATCCGTGCGACGCCTGTCTGAACGAATTTGACATTCATGGCACGAACGACAATGCTCTAATATCTCCTTCGCCATACCCGGCCAAAAGAAGTTATACCTAATGCGAGCTTTTGTTTTTTTCTTTGGCCCTAGATGCCCCCACATAGTGACTCATGGGCTAAGTGCATTACCTCAGTACGTTTATCTTTGGGGACAACTAGTTGACTCACTCTAGTGCCTGCTATTGAGTCGCAGTGGTATAATAGCCCGTCTGAAATGAACATGCCGGATTTCCCACTACGAGCATCTTCCCAACATTTCTTTAGCGTAGCGTCACCCAACTGCACTTTGCGGAACTCTTCTCTTTGGCCTAACGACGCCTCCCTTTCTTCATCAATTTGCTCATCTTCCCCGGAAACGTCTTTTTCCTCCAAGGTAAGATTGCAGGCCACTACTTTTGGTTTCTCTATTGCTTGTTCTGCCTCATGAGCAGGCTCGGCCGGTGCTCGACAGGGTGCCAGAGGGCTGCTGGCCTTCAACAAAAGTTTCCAATCTTCCTCGGTCAACAAACAATCTGTGCCCTCGCGAGCTCATCAGTTAACGCGCAGAGTAGGTCGACCTCTGAGGTTGCGTCACCACTCGCGGGCTATTTAATTGACCGGCAACGTAGCTAGCCTTGCCTCGATCGTTTTACCAAAGCAGACACCAACCTACCGTGCCACACGGCTCTATTAGACTACGCAGAAGCAGATCTCCCGAATGACAGTTACTTCACTCCCTGTATCCAAATCGCATCTGCGGATAATCTGCCCATGACACAGGAAATTAACTGCAGTTTATTTGTGCCCTCACCCTCGTGTTTCAGAGACTTCACCTTTGCGCTAAGGACTCCATTAGGTACTTCAATTTCCGAATCGTCGGCTAATATACATTTTGTACCTTCCGCTTTGGCTCGGTAGCCTTTTTGGGGTTGCTCTCCTTATCACTAGCCTTCGGGCACTCTTAGCGAAATGGCCAGAGCCGTGACATAAGTGGCATTTCAAAGCCCCTTTCCTACCCGTGTCGCCGGCTTCTGTCCCATTTCTACACTTGGTTGATTTGAAGCACGCCCTTTCCCTTTCGCTTGTTCGAAAGTTTGGAGCACTTTAGCGACCTCAGTTGGCCTAAGCCATCCCTCGCCTTCCCTTAATCTCACATACTCTAGACCCTCCGTACTTAGTCCCGATTTATACGGTCAGCAACCATGAGTTTCGGCCATCACTTCTACCGTGTCGGCCTCTCTCACTGGAGGTAGTATGAGAAATAAGTTTTCACGCGGGACGCGAACTGCGCCCACGTCTCTTCTTCTCCGCTTTACCGCTCGTTCAAACCTCTGCAGGTACTCTGCCGGAGAAAGCTTCAGTTCCGTCAGTACTGCTGCTTTAACTGCCTCGTAATCTGCACTCTTTTCAGGGTTGAGGTTACGCAGTAGGTAACGAAACTCGTTCAGTTAGTGCTGGTATAACCAAATGCACGCGGCTCTATAGGGTACTTGGTAAGTAGCAAAAAGTTTTTCTACTTCCTCAAACCATAATGGCACATCCGCGTCACTCGGCAGGCGAAACCCTTCAGCACTTTTGCACATTGCTGGACAGAATCGAAACACCGTCGCCTCTGATCACCCGTCTCCGACCCAGAGTTGGACAACGTGCCATTGAGACGTTCCGCGTTCATTCTAGTTTGCAATAGCTTTTCGTACTCAATCTGAAGATTGAGCCTTGGATTTCAAGTTCGAGCGTTCTCGTTTCGCTTGAAAACGGCAAAACCTGAGATGCCCTGCTGCATCGATTCTTGCCTCAGGGTAGGCATTCTCGCCTCAGCTGATTTATCAGAATTTAGACTACCATCCTTTGATGGCTCTCGATTCCGATCCATATCCGCTACACTCGCACCTTCATCTCCATTAGACTCCATTGTTTCAGCATCCCCGCGTGTTCTCACCATGTGCTCTACACATAAACTGCCATGCCAACTTGAGAAAGACGTAAGAAATCCTGCTCACCCTTTGCTGAATGCTTTGTCGTTCCTGGATCTCCTCCACGGCGCCGGAGTTGACTACTGTGGGATCGTCTCGACGTTGCCGCTGGTGGCTGTTGGATGGCTTGCCCCTCGGGTCTTCTCAGCGCTGGTCCAGTGTATGGTGCTGTAGAGCTCGCCGATCCCTGTCAGACTGCGGCAGTTATGTTTTTTTCCTTGTTCGTTTTCTCCTTGATGTGGATTGAAGTCCCGTCAAGGAGATGATCGACGTCGATGAAGCAGGAGGCAGGTTGGAGGTAATAAAAACTTGAAGGTATATTGTAGCGAAATATTTACAGTCATATGTACATCTTGCCGAAGCACACTGATGATAACATAGACATCAACAGCGTCTTACTCTTCTACTTAACTTTTCTTAAGTTAGAGCCTAGAACACTGTTACTACATACGAAGAACCGAGTCTCACTGTTCGACCACCGAGTGGTTACGGCCCAGACGAAAGTTGCATCGTACGGAGTCTTACTGATCGATCAGTTAAGTGATTACAGCCTAGACTGAAGGGAAACGAATTCCGTCCAGTCACCTTGCGGTAAACAAGAAAAATGGGAGTGGCCCACTGGTGGTCCGCCTCGGCATTCCCTTATCCAATCCGTTTATCCTCAAATTAAGCCACTCCCTACCGGGCTGTCCTTAATCTCGACAGCAGTGTCATTACAGTGTAGACAGGCGTTTTGGCACTCTTTCCCATCATGGCTCTCCCTCTCCTTATCCCACGCTCTCAGGGATTCTCACGGTCGAAATACATCTGTATCTTAGCCCTGGTGCGTTCACGCCATTTTCCCATACGCATCGAGTTGAACTCGCGGTGCCAGTCGTTAAATGGTTCTGGGAAAGAAAAGGCGTTTGCGTGACCCTGCCTCCCACGCATTCGACCTTGCATTGTTGCGAAAGCACATGTCGGTCGTTGTTGGGGTCACGCATACTGTCGCCTCGAGCGACGGCATAGAGCGGGGGATGTCCTCCTCATTTTCCCACACATTCGGGCCTCCGACCTCTGAGAACGGTCGCTTGACCGCAACCCATGCTGGCCATCGCTGCTCAAAGGAAGCCGTTTGCTTTCTCTTGATAATTGCACAGCCAAAGACCAGGCAGGGGGAGAGCCGAGAAAGAAGCTTTGTACGACGTACCGTGCCGCGCCATCCCGTCTGCACAATCTACTTATGAGCGGCCAAAACCTAACACTTCCCATAGCAATATTAAGAAGCTTTAGTTAGTCCGCAAACTTCTCAGCGATAGCATTTTACCCCATTGCGAACCCACAAGGAGGAGGAAACAATTTTATTGAGTAGTAGGGAAGGGGGGAAAGGGAGCCAGGACATGGGGGGATGCTAGGTCGGGGCCCAAGGGGCCGCGGCTGTCGCCGTCCATTCCGCCAGCCTGGACTGAGTGGCCTGCTCTAGACATCGCAACGTTTTTCCCCACTCTTCGGGTGAGGGGGCAGTTGCAGGAGCTATTTAGGGGGCGGGTGGCGGTCGCATCCCCATAGAATGTGGTCCTGTCCCGCCTGAGCCAGGCCGCAATACGTACACGACGAGACGCTCTCATCCCTCAGGATGGCCGCCAGTCTCCTGGGGCTGAGCACACTGCGCGTTTGAACTCTGCGCAAGGCCACGGCCTGGTGTCTTTTTAGGCCTCCACATGGAGGAGGATAGATTTGTCGCTCCTCTCTTTGTCGACGGAGGCGATCTCCATAACTTGTTGATGCCTCTTCAGTGTTTGCCGGATGAAGCTGCACCTCTGCCCGGTTTGTATTGCACCTCTGCCCGGTTGAGGTGGGCAGCTTCGTTGCCGGGGTTTCCCTCATGGCTGGAGACCCAGAGAAGCCTAATGCTCACCGCTGGCTCTTGGAGTTTTTTTGCCGCGGTTTCGCTCACTTGTCCTGACCTAAAGCTTCTAATCGCTGACATGGAGTCAGACACGATGAAGAGCGTCCCTTCGATAGCCGTTGCCAAGGCGATGGCGGCCTCCTCCGCCTCCAGGACAGACGTAGCCGTGATTTCCTCGGTGCTCAGGATTCTTCCCGTTCCGTCCACAGCAGCTATCGCGTATTTGTCGTGTCCTATAGGGGAGGCATCCATATACGCGGCCGGTTGTCTGCCAGAGTCTTCCAGAGGGACTCAGCGCGCGCGCGTCGGCGTTCTTTGTTGTGCTCTCCCATGTTCTTTGGCAGCGGTTGAATTATCAGTTTGTTCCTTATCAATTTTACTATTTTCACTCTCTTTGTGGTCCCTGTGAGGGGAGGTTGCAAGATGTCATGCCCTTGTTGCGTGCATGACAGCCTCCACCACTGCGCAGCTCGTTGCACTTCAATGATTTCGCTGACGGTGTTTTGGAGGCCTAATTGTATCATTCTTTCGTTGCTCGCCCATGTAGGGAGTCCGGTGGCCACTCTGTAGGCTGAACGCAATAGAGAGTCTATCTTTGCAATGTCCGTCTTTCGTAGCTGAAGGAAAGGGCAAGTGTATGCGATCCTACAAACAAAGTATGCCTGTATTAGCTTGCATGCTTCTTTCTCTTTGAGCCCGAACTTGCGGCCAGTAATGCGTCGCAGCAGGCCCGTGACCTGGCGAGATGTGCTTTCCAGTCTTTTCAATGTTTCTTTGCAACTGTTCTTTTCTAGGAAGAGTCCCAATACCCTGATGGTCTGGACCTGGGGTACTACTTCTCTGTTTACTATGATTGTAGTGCACTTCTGACTACCGGTGTTGTTTTGCCAGCAATAAACAGTTCTGACTGGCGGAGGAGCATTTTAGTCCATTGCCGTCCACATAGGCTTGCACAGTGTTGGCCGCTTCTTGCAGTGCTCCTCTGACGGCTTCGACATTGCCTTGCCAGGCTTGCCTTGTCCAAATAGTCACATCGTCCGCGTAGATGGCATGGCGGATGAGCGAGATCTTATCAAGTTCTTTGGGTAGATTCCTCATTGCACAGTTGAAAAGAAATGGGGATAGTACAGCACCTTGGGGCGTACCTCTAGCGCCAAGATTGAGCAGGGGGCTGTTGATGCCTCCGATGCTGAAGGTGGCAGTCCGGTCCCTAAGAAATGCGATGATGTACTTGTGCGCTCGTGCCCCAACGTTCATATTCGATAGGTTTCTGAGTATGGCCTCGTGTTTGACGTTATCGAACGCCCTGTGCACGTCGAGCCCGAGTATTGTGCGTACTGCTCCTGGAATGCCTGCGTCCACCACGTCCTTTTGAGCATCACATAATATCTTGCGTGGACATAGCTTGCCGAAAGCCAAACAGGGTGGGCGGAAATAGCTGGTGTTCATCAACATGCTCGATGAGGCGTGTCAGAACCACATGTTCCAGTGCTTTGCCCAGGCACGACGTAAGCGAGATTGGACGTAGATTCTCAAGTTGCAGCTTTTTCCCTGGCTTTGGAATGAAGACTACTGCGGCTTCTTTCCACGTCTGTGTAAGTTCACCGGTGCGCCAAACATTATTGAATAGGTCGGTTAGGTTTTCTTATCGACCGGTCGTCGAGGTTGCGCAGCATTTTATTAGTAATGCCGTCCGGCCCAGCCGCCGAGGTGGTTTTTAGATCCGCGAGCGCAGCTCTGACCTCAGCCTCGGTGATATCAGCATCTATGTTCTCATTTGCTTCGCAACTCTATTCTGCGTACGCAAGATCATCTGTTTCCGTATTAAAATAGCGGCTAGTGAGCTCTTGTATGATCTCTTCATCCGACGCCGGGATGCATCCGGAGAAGCTGGCTGACCTTTTTGGCAGTTGCCCCTTTGCTGTGTCGGGATCCAGCAAATGACGAAACAAGAACCAGGGGTTCTTCGAGCCGAGCTGACCGTTTAGCCTGTTGCACAGCTGCATCCACTGAGCCGAAAGTAACTATTGGGAGTATTTCTGTACTTCCGTTTCAGCTTGAGCCAGGACTAGTTTAAGTTGACGGTCATGTTTGCGCTTCAGCCATTCCGCTTGGAGTTTGCTGGTTTTCCAAAAGTCTGATCAGCTTAGCGTCAGGTCTGGGGCCATCCTCTCCGGCGAGCGCGTCGGTCGTGAACTCTTCGGCGTCCTGGAGGAGCTGCGTTGTCCATTCGTTTAAGTCTTCAATTTTTGTGACAGCTGATGGTTCCGTTTGAATCGAAAAAGGTCCCACTTGGTATGTTTGATATGTTTCTTATTTTTACTGTATCCCGCCGCAGGTATTCTGATGTCCAGGACATAGTGATCACTGCTCAAATTGAGTCCTGTGTTGGACCATGTCGCTCCCTCCACTTATCGGACAAAGGTCAGATCGGGAGTGGTGTTTCGTGTCACGCTGTTGCCAATTCTTGTCGGCTGTGAAGGATCTGTGAGCAGGGTCAAGCCGTGGTTGTTGGCCCCATTTGCTATCGAGACGCCCTTCTTGGTGTTACGGGGGTAGCCCCACATGGTATGACCTGCATTAAAGTCTCCCAGAATGACAACCTGGGCTTCTCCTGCTTCTTTCCTCACTTTTCGCATGACTGTTGGGAAGGGGATAGTACTGCATCTTGGCGGGCTATATACGTTAAGTATATAGAGGCATTTATGCTTTCTGTTCTGGGCATGAGTTGAACAGAAGTGTAGTGCAGATTTTCTATTTCCAAGTCGATTTGCATTGCAGCAGTGTTACGATGTACTGCAATGGCTGTTCTTACGTTCGATTTTTTGCTTGTCGGGAGCTCATTAAAGCCGGTATAGCCGGTAATTTTGACAGCCGCTTCTGTTTCTTGTAACGCGATGACATCGACCTTAGGGTTGAGGTCCGTCATTGCGAACTGCAGCGCTGCTCTCTTTTTGGCAAACGATCTGCAGTTCCATTGAATTGTTCTAACTTGTTCTGCCATCATTTTTGTGGTATACTGTGGACCTGGCGTCGGCCGCACCGATGGGAATGCCGCGTCCGTTTTGAGGTACCCCTGTTTGACTTGCAGACGCGATGACTACACGTAGCGAGGTTGACGGTGTCTCTATGTTGTTGCCTAACGTGGGTATCATGTTGCGTATTTTGTTTTTGAGCATTTCGTGGAACGTCTTCAGCGTTTCTTGCATTGCACACTGCATAACGTTGAACTTGTCGTCTATGCTTTTCGCCAGGCTTGATATTGCTTGTTCTACTGTTTCGACTCGTTGTTTGAGATCGCTTGCTGGTTCTTCGGCGGGTTCACTCTCGTCGATTAATTTTCTTTTAGGATTACGTGCATGATCTACCTCCGTACTCGACTCCGCGTTCCTGTGTACGTATGCGGCCGTTTCTCTAGCTGCAAGCGTTAGCCGAGCGGGCGTGGGATTTTCCAGCGCTCGAATCCTATTATTAGCAGCTTCTAATTGTTTTTTGAGCTCCTTAACTTCTGCAACTAACCCCCTCACCGTTTCGCTGGCTGCTCCGCCAGGGTCCGATCGGGTAGTCCCTTGGCCTTGGCTGGTCCCGTCACCCGTGGCTATGGCTGGTGTAGTGACCATGTGCTGCAGCCCTTCCTCTGCTGGACGAGTGCTCTCTGGAGCCTGAGGGAGCCTGCTGCAGCACAGTTGCGTTTTCTTGACGGGCTTGCGACGCCTCCGTCAGTGGAGTCCCAAGCAACGCTGGCCGACTGCCGACGATTGGCTGATCACTGCGAAATAGTCGGCAGCCGACTTCACTGGCCACCAGGCATCCGCAAAGGGTCGGCCGGATGTGCGCTGCCAGCTACGTCGGCACTAGATCGGCTGCACGATTCGCGCCACCGTCAGTGGCCGAGTGAACGCCGAGCGCGCCAAACGCTTGTCGGCACTTGGTCGGCAGCACGATTCGCACCACCGTTGGTGGCCGAGTGAACGCCGAGCGCGCCAAACGCTTGTCGGGGCGACAAGTCGGCAACACGTCGTGCCGGCCTTGGTTGCCGGCAGAGGATTCGAACAGCGTGTATTATTTTAGGGCAGCATAAAATACACGGCAGGAAGTGTAAACAACTTCTACAGTGTGATTTTTTAAACATTACGAAAATCACCTGTGACACACAACATACTTGTGGTGCTTGAGCTGATTACACCAAGTGGTAGAGATTATCTGTCCGAACAACCCAAATACATTATTGACTAAATAACAAAAATAATAGCGAGCCATTACATTCGTGCATGGTTTCTCCAGGCGTGCGTATCTACTTTTAAAGATTTTTTCGAGACCATCATTCGCCAAGTGTGCGACAGTATTTATATAAATGGGCGTTAAACTAGGCTTTTGTCGTTGTTCGATGCTTAAAGCGGATTCTTACAAAAATAAACGTGACTGAAGCAAGAGTGAACTTCTACCTCAAATTTGATGGCATAAATATTAAATCGTAAGATTTCACTCCAATTATTGCAAACTCAGTGGCTATATTTTCAGTAGGGCAGTTAGTCAGTTGCAGTAGGTAAGGCAGTGTAATTTTAAGGTCATAAATGAACTTTATTTAGATAGGCGATTATTTATTTTGCTTTTTCATGCAAGTAATTTCACCCGCTTGCATTAAACCGAGCTCACATAATACATTTATGTCATTTCTGAACTAAAACGGCCATTAAAAACCATTCTGTATAATCTAAAAGAAGCATCGTCTGTATACAGACAATTTAGTGGAACAAAAATCTGGAATGTCCTACCTTTGGAGGTTAAAACCGCACGTAATTTTAAGCAGTGTAGTAAATTCTTTTTTCTTGCGAACCAGGACCTTTAACATATCTGCAATAACTATTCGGGTGCACTTGTGAAAACCATTGTTCGTTTGTTTGTCTGTTAAGATATGTAATTGTATACCTAACTGTAAATACTGCACTGACCTGAATGTTTTATTATTAACACTGGACCGGATACTAGCCTTTCCTGGCTATCGGTCCAGATATCTGTATAAGCATGAATGTAAGAAAAAATGAAAATAAAAGCACTTGACTTGACTTGAACATGAAGCATGGAAATTTTTGCGTGCTGCCCGAGCAGCGCTGCACACCCAAACAGTCTGTGGATAGAGAGACGCAGTGTTTTGTTCTAACAGGCTAGTCCTTTATTATGTAATTTGCGCAATGTAATGAGTAAAAGTTCTTATCTTTCGCTGACGGATAAGTCAGGCAAACGGAAATACCATATATGCTATGTGAAAAAAACTCGTCAAAAGGCGTGGCCGCAATGTAAGATTTTAGTACCAATACACGAACAAGAAATATTCTTTCAAGATTGTTAGAACGAACACATAGCAATGGCAATCCACTGAAGACTCGTGCTGTGAAAAATAAAACGCAGGAGGTGGAAAAGTGCGGGAAAGAAGAGGGTCAGCCAAAAGGAACCGCGCTGCTCTACAATATAGCTAGAGAGCGGGGAGTGAAAAGCGCATTTAAAAAAAGAAGCAAAAAAACATGCGCTACGGCAGGGGGGAGGTGATTCTTAAAAGGAAGAAGGAAATGAAAATGGAAATTGGGTGTGGAGTGTATGATAACTGTCTCTCAAGTGAGGACACCTCAACCGATACACTCACGGGGGATTGGGGATTAAAGGGACAGTGAGAGTGAAAAGAGTATGGTAAAAGAAAAAAAAGAAAGGTATGAGTTGAAAAAAACAGTGAGGGGGTGGTGGGGGAGAACGGGCGTCCGAGTCACCGTGGTGGGCGGCTAGAAAATTCGTTCCACTAGGCCCCGCGCCCCGGAAGGTCCCGGTGGGGAGAGGGAAACTTCTTTTTTTCTTTTTTTCCGCTGTTCTCCGGTTTTCTTTCTCAGCGTGGAGCCGCCTCCTCTTTCGAAGAAGCCGCACATCTGCAGGCCCGCCGCAGTGCCCAGCAGTGCTTTTTGCCGCCAAGATAGGAAAATGGGACAAGTCCGAAACAGCACCGCTAAAGACTTGCGTTTGTCAAAATTTACGCGTGTACGTCTAGGTAGCAACAAATTTTCAATGAAGTTAAAGCGAATTTAGCTTTTTTTTTTTATTGTGCAATGTAGTTACACCTTTACCTCCCACAGATAATAAGCTCTGGCTGAAACTAGAAAACTATACAGTTACGACGGGTATTTTCCCCGATATGCCTATTTGAAAAGTTTCTGTTATCCCATCACTTTGTCAGAGGTCGCCTTGTATATGTTTGTGACATTCATCCTTTTAGCACGGCATTTCAAATAAAAATGAACCTTTGTTTTTAATAAAAGACAAAGCAGGTACACCGTAACCTACATTATAAAGAAGTTAAAATACTGCACAATTAGGATATCACTGCCTCAAGATACCAAATAATGCCAGTCAGAAGTCGCATTGTGGTCGTTTTATACGTCTTAAAAATACTAAACAAAAAGATAAGCAAGCGAATATGATGCATGGAAATGCATGAGAAACATTCCGCAGATTTATCCAAACCTCTTACTCATACATATAAAAGAATCGCATATAATGGAGCATTTGCGGCGAGTAGCGCGCAACGCGCACTGCTGTTCTGTTAGATCAATGTTAATAAAATGTTTACTGGTTCCGTTATTTCACAGAATAATAATTATCCATAGGAGCAACACGTGCTTAAAACTGGACGCTGTAGCTTTATATTTCTATGATTCTATGGACGCTGTAGCTTTATATTTCAAGACGCATTAGACAAATGCATAGCTAGTGCCCCGCGGTAATCTAGTCGCCGGTGCCTCGCATGCAAAACGAAAAAAAGTAATGAAATTACATTGCTAATAGTAGACGCTGTGCCGTTGACGATGTGTGTGGCTGACTGTCTGCGCAACGTGAGCGTACAGTGCGTTTCTACAGATATGAGAGCTTAGTTATCAAGTCCCTTGCTGACGCACCACATGGGACCAGGTGCACTGCTCGACACCGTTAGGTTGATTTATATATTTGTCCAGCCTTACACCGGCTACCTAGAGTGATGAGGATTGGTCAGCAGAGCTCATCAATCTAACGCCGTTGTTATCGAAAGCAGAGCAAAATAACGCGACGTGGTGAAAAGTATTCGTCTCTGATCGAGTGACAAGTTGAACACTGGTCAATTTTACTTTGAAATTCAACATTTAGGTTTCGAGCTAACAAGCGCGAGCGCGTTCGGGCAGTATGTTGAGGAATAAGTCATGTAGTGCAGCTACAAACGCGATTACGTCCTTTGGTCAAACAAGGAAAACAGCAATGACCGTCAACCACAGACGTAAGGGAAACTTCCGGCTAAGGAATAACATCGAGTTTTGCTCTGAACTGACTGAAGTTAAGCTATTATTCGGATGCTGACTAGACATGCGATGACCATAATGATGAGCGCATGCATTGACTCAATATGGAAGTTGGAATTCTTCGGCGTTGTGAAGAATTATTCGATCGGAGACATATTGTTAAAATATTTTTATAACCTTGAGAAATCGCAAGATTTGAACACTCTGGAGATCAATGTATTTGCCACCAGGAAGTACATAACGGATAAGAAAGTGCAATCACACGAATTTATCTTTAATGTGGATTTACAATGGTCCATTGTGCTGCGGTATAGAATTGACTGAAATAGTTCGCAAATGGCACGTTGATTGTAACCGACCACGTACATTACACCATCTATTAGTAATAAATGTTATTGAAAATGAGTTAATTCAATCTTTCTCCCATCGGAAAGGTTTTGGCTGCTTTATAGCGAGCCCAAAAAAATATTAATTTCGTCACACGAAACGTGCGAAATAGAGATCTCGCGGACTGTACAACTTTGCTGGAAAATTTCAGCTGCGTGTTTCAGGGGCGCGAAAGCTCTAACTGATTATATGAAAAGCTGAATTACCAAGTGATCTTTAAATCTGGCGTTCTTGCAGCTTATTAAATGTCCATCTGTCTAAGAATGATGTCGCATTTGCAGTTCTGCTCCAATCAATAACCCCAGCACTAAAGTTATATGTTTGCTGTGCCTCAGCATTCCCGAATCCAGCCGAATATTTCTGATGTGCACGTTAAGTATTTGACTAGGAAAAGGTACAATTACGGAGTTGGTTAGGATGTGAAATTTAAACGTCGATGTTTTTCACCTGTTTCGCAAGAAACTTCGCAACCTTTATCGATCGGGATGCCGAGAATCCTCCGCCGCATTGTCATGAGTACCGATCAAGCCCTACCTCTTATGATGAAGCACTTATATGCTCAATGTACAGTGGTACGACATGAGTGCTTTTCAAGTGTACTGAGCGTTTACGGTTTCTGCTTGAAGCTCAAGAAAACGTACCGCCTTTGCATGCATTAGATGCAAAGCACTTGAGTTGAACAGCAATAAATGGGAATAAATGCGAGTGCCGAGCAGAAATTTAATTTTGATCGTGATACTATAGCGCGCTAGGCTCTATTAAAATATCTACGATTTTGAACTGTCCACCGAAAATTATCATCCCCGCCTCCGCCTTGTATATGAGCTCAAGTGGAACAGTTCGGCACTTCTGGAACGCTAGCACGGTGCTCACGCTTTAGCACTGTCGTGAATATAAATATATGATTGCTCTGATCGAGCCGCATGACAAAGGTAGGACATCAGATATAATGGTTACATATAGAAGTGTGCGAAGATTCAACATTTGGAATATCGAATCGAATATCGTCATACTTGATTCGTTCTTCGGGAATAGCCCATATGCGTTAATACAAATATTTCAAAATATCATCTATGCCCCAATAAACACGAAATCAGCGTAAAAATACAATAAATTCTACGGTCATAAGCTATACGTCGCTTGCAGAGCCAGAATTCGATAGTCCGCACACACTGAAGAGTTTTAAAATTTGTACTTGATGCTCAGTTTATGGTATTCATGTTAATTTGTTTTAATGTTAGAGTACCAACGATATTTTGTGTTAACAACGAAAACGGTTCAATTAAAATTCGATCCGCTTCTTGCACGCATTAGCGCTGCCCTAAAATCTTTAGGCATGTGCTTCAGTTGAAATTTCCCGCTCCTTTTTTTTCTCACCCGAAAGAGCTGATATAAGCAATACGTGCGTTCCTCCGAAAAAAAAAAAGAAAGAAAGAAAGAATGACAAGGCCTGAAAGGAGGAACGGTATGTGCCGGCCTCCGTCGTGTTAAGAGGGAGGCGGGGCGTGCAGCGGGGCTACCATAGCGGGGCGCCGGACCCCGCACCTCTCGCGTTTTCTTTTTTTTCTTTGTCACAGCGCTGGGGAGGGGAGCAAGCTCCATGCGTCAATTCCCGCCAAATTGTACCGAGCTGCAGAAATTAGGCGCCTTTTCCTCTTCAAACCACTACCACCACCTTTCGAGAGAGGACGTGCTGAAACACTGCACAGAGACATTTCGTTTGCCTTGATCCTGGAGGCGGCCTTCTCCCATTGCCGAGGATTTGAAGCGAACTCGTAAGTTGCATTTTATTTCCTCGCTGTATCGCATGGTGAGTTTTGTCTAGCGACAAAATCAAATTTTATTTGCACAATTGATGCGTCAATCTGGTCGTCTGTTCTATCTGGCAGATCAGAAATGTTCAGGCGAACGGCGGTTATATTTGTCCGTGGACCCAAGACTTCGTTGACGGGCAAATATGTCAGATTTTCTTGTTTTTTATTTGTGGCATCTTATTGTAAGACCGTGACATATTTTGCCGTTTTCTCTAGGGAACCCTGCAACTAGGACTGTAGTGTGAATAGCGTGCTGCGCTGCTCTCGCCAACTGAAAAGAACTCTGGTAAGATGCATGCTTGGTTACGAAAGTCTCACGCAATCGCTTTTCACATTGAATTTGGTCGCAGGTGTGCTGTAAATGCCGACTACACAATATATGTGACTGGCCCGCGGCCGCTTTGAAGTTAAGATTGTGTTCTCATTAATCGATTTATTGTACGATTTGTTTTCCAGTGACATAGACAACAACGAAAACCTCGATCCATCCTGTCTCTACATATTATCTGGTTTGTGTGCTGTGGAGCTTGAAGCACTTTTCAGAATTTCAGCACACTCGCATTTATTGTAAGTGCAGTGTTTTTCTTACTTGTGCAGCGACAAAATTATTTTGTTTAGTTGTGTGAATAGAGTTTCTAGACGCGACATATCTGTGCAACTGGTCAAGTAGATAGTCTACCTTTCTCACAGTATTGTTCATTGTTGTTTCTTTCAGTTTTTCCCGACAGAAGAACAATGCAAGTCTCACATCTCGACGGTAAAACGTCGCATCTGCTCACGTGTTCAGGGCCAAGAGCACGAGAACTGGCCGAAAGAAGGGAGCCGATCCAACAGGAATGCCGTCCGTCTTTATATTTATATATGTCAGCGTTATCATGCCGTGATCACATGGACTGTACGGTTGCGTTGCACAAGGGCTGATGCAAACGCTCCGTGCGAACAATGTTGCATGGAAAATTAGTGCATCTATACAATTGCAAAATAAAGATATAAAGAGAGGAAACTTATATTCACGTCCTTCTTTTGTGTGTTACGTATTAACAGGTTAACAAGTGCAGACCGTTAGAGGCGTTTAATTCCGTCTTACATGTACACTGTGCCCGTAATTCAGATAGAGTTAAACGCCTCTATAAACTGCCCGTTGACATTAAATACGACACGCACCAACACACCAGAAAAACAATTGATGCGTTTTGTTAGAACACGCACAAAAAAAAAGCAGAGAAATACTTGCGAGAAACGTCCGCAGCCGACCTACGGCCGTCGGTAAATCGACGCTTATGTAAGGTCGGGCATTAGTCAACCCGCGAGCGGCATGCACTCGGCCTCGTCGGCCACGGTGGACGGGCCTACGTTTGGTGCCGACGCAGGCCCACATGAGGCCAATGTCAATCCCCGAGACCGGCCCTACATCGGGTGCCAAGGTTGGGCAGTGCAGAGCAGTTGGCCAGCGACGTCAGGCCGACATTTTGCCAAGAATAAAATGTTGCTTCGGGTGTACGACGCAGGCCACGTTGTTGAATGCGCGGTCGAGGCCGTCAACGGAGATCGCGTTACCGTCGCAGCTCTCGTCCTGCAAACAAGTGCGCAAGTGCCGCCTTGTTGCACACCCCCCTGCCGATGCCCATGATCGCAGTTTGTCTCGTAATGCTGGTTCGGTGACAACGATTTGCATCGTAGTTCATATTAACACCGCGCAGGGCCGTCGCATGGGTATTAGAATATAACAAATAGTTAATCGCTGATTATACCACGCACAGGGCACCAGAGATTAACGTGGCAAAGGCAAGCTGGGTCGAGTTTCACGCCACGCGGCCTAACGAAAAGCTTAAAGAGCTTCGCTTTTAAATAAGTGTGTCCACTGCCTCTGGTGAAAGCTTTTAGAGAATGTACACTAAACAGCGGCAACGAGTTTCGCTTATGAATTTATGATAAGCATGCTAGGCGCGCGCTTGCCTTCATAAGTAAAATACGTATGTACACCATCCAAATGCAGCCGTAGTCTCATATATCCTGCGCTGCTCAGCTGAGCTCACGAGGCGCGCTTTTCTGCGAGGCGATTGGGAGGCCGCATCGTCGGCTCCTTCTCTAGGGGTCTTCGCGGCAGGTTGTGGGACGGCACCGCACCTGGTGTAAGTCGCCTTTTAAGTATTGGCGAGGCGCTTAAACGCGGTCACGAGCTTACCTAAGAGTGGCGCGTACGGTGGGTAGCAGAAGTCACTGTCCGCGAAGTGCTTGCTGCACACGGTCGATGAAGGCGTGGGGCGCTTTCCCATACTGAGCTTCACTATCCACTTCTTCTTCAGCTTTGGGTCCTTAGAATAGTTGTGAAAGCTAACGCCTTTTTCACGAGCGGACGAAGCACACTGAGGCACAGAGCAGTACTTCACCATTGCGCAGCACTCGCCGCGGAAAAAAAAAGCAACCGCAGTTCTAAGAAACAAAGAGCTGTAGTTCTAAATGAACGTTAAAAGCAGACCCACGGTTGTTCGAATAGCGTCAGTAGCCACCATACGCAAGATAATCAATTGAACTGCTTTCTGTTTAGATTTACCACAACGGTGGTTTCAACACGGCGCTGGACCTATGTAGCAGGCGAAAGCGCGCGAATCCCCGCTTTGACGTCATACAGGCGCCGTTCGCAGCGCCGCCATCGGTCGCACACCAGGCCAATAGACCTTTTCACCACGCCCTCCTCTATAAACTTCCGACCTGCTCATGCCGCCGCTCCCCGTGTCGCCAGTTTTTTTTAGTTCCCTAAACTGCCGCCGCACGCCGCGGCGCCACAACTGACCCCCATCTATGCCCTCATGGCATCGCCAGCTTGCGACTTTGTGGGCTTCGCTATCGGTTGCTGCCTCCGCAGGGTCTCCTTGTTAGGCGCGTATAGTAGGCGATCGCCTTTGCGACATTCGGAAGCTATTGCATGACGTCAGTGACACGCGATAACCTCGCAGTGACTGCGCAATCAGAAGCAACGTTATAGGCAACGGTAGCATTACGTTCCTGCAATGGTGCGCTGCTGCGTTTTCAAAGGTTTATGTTTTTTTTTTAACTCGTACCAGCTATGTACGCAGAGTTCCCGGTGCATCATTAGGCGACATCCCGATTTTCCTATGTATACATTTGTGCGAGATACTACGAAAGCCGTCATTTCTGAAGAATGGGCTGTCGAGCGCTCTTTCAGCAATGATAGCGACGAATTGCAAAACAACTATATCGCAGGCCTAAACTGAGAACGCGTTAAAGTAGCGTCGAAGATGAATATGCAGAAGACAAAGTAATACTACATGTTCAGCGAAAGAGTGTTCGCGACAGACAACTCGATACGAGAATCTGTAGAAGAGTACTCTAGGTCATATATACCGAACAGCCTACTCATGTCTAGCAGATTTACTAAAGAATGCATGAGAATGGGTGCATTCTTAACCCATGGCTGACAATACCACTGTCACAGAATGGGAAAGTGTACATTAACTATTCCAGTTTGCCAGTTCTAACATACAATAACTTCGAGAGTGACAATGAAACTACAGAAGTTATGAACCACGCATGCAATGGAACGAAAAATGATAGGAGCAAAACCAGGGCGCAAGAGTATTTCAATAGTTTTTCAATAGTATTTTACAGATACTTTTGAGTATCTGTATCTCTGTATCGAGATGGATTTGCAAAATGGTATTTGTATCTCAGTAGTGAAATATACTTGTACGATGTACGTATCGATCATATCGAGATACAGTGCAGGACACGGGTATCATATATTGCTACTTTTTTTTTGTCGGAACTGAACTCAATGCGTCCAAATGGGGAAAGGAAGACTTTTTTTGTCCTAATCCAAGCAAAGGTACGCCGCCGGTCTATATGTGACACAGTGCGGGCGGCGAAGGGTTCCCCACGCGTGCAGAATGGCCCATCTCATAAAGCGTCCGACGCCGCTGACGGCACCAGTGCGGAAGCAGCTATTGCCATCCAGTGCTGATTAAATTATACTGTCTCTCGCGGCAGGTGTCGCACCGAAAAATTTTTTTTCGGGCTCTAAGCCATTTCGCGAGTTTTGTGTTGAGGTTTAACCGATGCTGTCTAAATTACAGCCTATTTGAGTATAGCTGCTGTTTTAAAGTGCAATTAACGCACCAACCTTTTGAGCAAAACAGGTCTGATGTCTAGAATAAATGTATACTCTAGCATTTGCATTCTTGTATCTGTATTCCTGTAACTGTCCCGGTATACTTTTTTTCGTCTTTTTGCGAAAGCATTTCGGAAATATCCCTTTATGTCAAAAACACATATGTATCTCAGAACCTGTGCTTGAGGCTCCCAGCACATGTATTTTCGATATCTGTATTTAGGAATACTTTTCTGTGTATCTCTGCCCAGCCCATGAGTAAAACTAAAATATAGGAAGACAGGAGAGTAGATAAAAAAATATGTGTAACTGATATACTAGTTGATATTCGGGCGACCGCTTGCGTCGAATACAATGTTTCGTAGTCCTGCAGAAACTCGGCTTTAAAATGAACCCACGATCAGCCCTTGGACGAATACAACGATAAGGTAGGGCACTATTGCACGAAATAACGCCAGGAATATAAGGACTGCATTCTGCAGGGCATTCTTTGTATATTATGTTTGATTTTTTTGTTGCCTACACGTTCCCACTGCTCGCACGTAGACGGATACCTAATGCAAAGGCCTTCGCGCGCTTAGATTTTGGGTCAGGTGATCAACATTATTCAGGAGTCCTTCACGTACGGTGCTTCGCATAGCCAGAGTGTTGCTTTGAGACGGTAAAACTCTGTGAATCAGTCAGTCTAGACGCCAGAAACTCGAAAAAAGACGACAATTACGCGCTCACTAGTGCGCCAAGAACCCAAGACCAGCGTGCGCTCAAGTAAACGGAGCCGCCGCATCGTCTGCTATGGGGGTAAGTGCTGGCGGCACCTGGCGGCACTTTCAGTCCCTATCCGCAATCTTTCAGGATCGCGCGCCGCCGTAGGGGGAGCGCCGATGAGCAGGTCGTAAGTTTATAGAGGAGGTCGTGCTTTTCACAGACGGCTCCCTGGGCGCCGCCATAATCCTCTCTGGGCTGCGCTGAATAGGCGTGACCCCCGAAAAATGCACTGTGGAGGCTGTGACCTCGGCCTTTGTACTCCCGCGCGCAGCCCAGCATGGCGGCGTTTTTTCTCTCCTGTGAAACGGTCTATAAGCTCCGCCCACGAGGCCGCATTGCTCATATTTTGCATGCCTCCGCGTTACACAGGAGTAGTTGCTAAAGAATGTCAATAATTTTAACGCATATGAAGCTTATTTTGCAATACTGCACTGATATTGAAATAAAGAAAGCAAAGCTAGATAAAATAAATTGTGAAGGCACGGAGTTCAGCGTCAGCATAACATTATATGTAATGTTTAAATCGCACCCCCCGCCGCGTTCATCTCGGAGTCTATATGAAGAAGTAATGTACATCTCAATGGTGATGTTTCCGAGCAGTACCTAATATGGTATTAAAACAAAGAATGCCAGATTTAACATAAAACTTAAAATAAAGGAATCGTTATAGACGTCAGACTCTGGAGTTTCCAAGATGTGTGGCGCCACCTGTCGGAGAAGTATTGAGTAGTGCATAGACCTGAACATGTTTAACACAGCGCAACGACGACGAGGACACAAGAGAAGAGGAGACAAACCATAGACCGACTGCATAGACCGACTCTCTCGCACAGTTTGCTATGGGACCAGGTGCAACTCGCGAGTGCGAAACAACGATTGAGCTTAATATCGCGTGTGTTTGCGCATTTAGCACTCAGAACGAGAGCTGTTAATTGCTCTCCGCTAGTCGGACGCGCCACCGAGCCGTCGTGAAGTGCTTGCTGGATCACTCGCCTGAACGACGGCGAAAACAGCAGCAGAAGAGAGCCCTCCGCACACTACGAAGAAACTCCGCAAAAGACGCACTGTTGCGTTGTGAATTGCCACGGACGTAAAAGACTGAATAACAACGTTCAGTTTTACCGATTTCCATAGTTGTCGTACGAAGAAGAAAGGCGAGAGCGCTGGATACGGGCCGTTGCGAGCGTGTTGGGTAAGCGAAGTACCCGCGTGCTCCACAGCCGGTGGCATGAATGTGTGGCTCTGCTATTGTTTTGCGTAGCCCTGATGCAAAACCGTGGTAACCTTGACTATGAAGCTCAGCAGAGGCTCTGACCGCGGTGCTTGTCGTGTAACACGAAGTGAGCAGCTAGAGGCAGACTGGAGACGCGTGATACGCGCACCGCGACGAGTTGGTCGTCACAACACAGCATCGCGGACGTACGTACGTTTTGAAGGCTCAGAGTTCTGGTTCTAACTAGCTAACACCACGTGCGTCATACAAGTAAATCGCAGAATGTTGGTCGTGACCCCCTTCGGGTTTGTTTCGCCCGTGTCCTCCGCGGTTGCCGTAGCTATCTCGGAGGCCACTGTTTTGCCTTTGGTTGTACCCCGCGAAAGTGGACACGCACGTATCCCCATTTGCAGTATACAAACGGAAGACGACCATCAAGAGACCATTTGAGGATGCGTAATAAAACACTCCAATGCACAGGAAGCGAGAGATGAATTAAGGAAGAATGCAACTGAAAAGGCGAAAATCGCCGGAGCCATTCGCCTCTGATGAACCGAGTTTTGTACCACTGATAGTAAGATGCATAGCTAAGTAAATTGATCATGTATGTAGGTACTTTATCGCTGTGGCATACGTATATACCCGATTTTAACGCATTTAGGCTCTAGAGAACGGATGTCGGAGGGCTTGCCTCGAACTCGGTGTCGTGTGATGCTTGCCTGTACTTGCGAGTTGCAGTGTGCGGGAATAACTAAAACTTATTTTGCATTGTACTCGCAGTTCGCTTTGGTCAGCTTCCTTTGTTTCTGAAGCGCGGATTGGCGGAAGAAGCTTTCCAGGTCCTTGATTTTCAGGAAACCGCGCCTCGACACCAACGAAAGAGGAGGGTTATATTGCGGCCCATGCACATTCGCTTGCTGGCGGCTCTCTTTGCACTACCCAGTTAGTGCCAGGGCTACGATGAGGGCGCTGGTGGCGGTGTTTTTCGCAGCGCCGCCTGGGCAGAGTCTGACGTCTATTTTGCAGTTTCACAAAACAAAACAGGGACATTAATCACATATAAGGTCATTTGTAATTTTTTGCGAAACTTTCGCCGCCAGTTTTCTTCTGTCTGCTGTAACTATGGCAACTGTGACTCAAACAGAAGTATGGCGAAGTGGTCTGAGATCGCCTTCGTGAATTTCGACTCTTGTGTTGCCGTAAATACCGCATTTGCGTCTCTAGTCGCCGTGTTTGTTATCGTGTTTGAGGAAAACGCCAAGGCTTCATTTGAAGTCTTGTTTCAACGAAATAAAAGCGTGTAGCACATATGGCGCTTAACTGTGGGGGCCATTGCATGCGTCGCCGTTACGTTCACGCCAAGGACATGTACGCGGCTAAATTGGCATTGACTAAAAGCTTTACGTGGGATTGTTTCCGCTTCGACAACTTGCACTGGCACTGCCATTGCCCCTTAAGCCCTTGAACGTTCAAGTTTTTAATTAATTTATCTTTTGTTTATTACATACCTGCGTCGCCCCAGTGGGCATTACAACAGGGGCATTACAACAATATATATATATATATATCTATATATATATATATATATATATATATATATATATATATATATATATATATATATATATATATATATATATATATATATATATATATATATATATATATATATATTTATATATAGATATAAGGAATGAAGAAAGAAACTACGACTTTCGTTGGTTCGGCACTGTATATACAGTGCCGAACCAACGAAAGTCGTAGTTTCTTTCTTCATGCCTTATTCTATCGGGGTCCGCGTGATTCTTTTCCCACTACTATATATATATATATATATATATATATATATATATATATATATATATATATATATATATATATATATATATATATAAGGAATGAAGAAAGAAACTACTACTTTCGTTGGTTCGGCACTGTATATACAGTGCCGAACCAACGAAAGTCGTAGTTTCTTTCTTCATGCCTTATTCTATCGGGGTCCGCGTGATTCTTTTCCCACTACTATATATATATATATATATATATATATATATATATATATATATATATATATATATATATATATGGATCATTCCATGCCAAGTGTCCCAGACGTGGCGCTCGCACATCACAGATTTTGCTGATAAAATTTGTACCTTTTTCCTGTGCCACATGGAGTATTGTCGCAAAATATTTTTGCTCGAAAAAAATTTTGACGATCATGGCGCCCCTCGAAGTTCGCTTGTATTTGTTAAACTGTGCCTAAATAAAAAATGTGTATAAAATCTGTTTTTCTGTGTTGAGCTTCTAAACCGCACTTGCGCTATCGCAGAGGTTCTGTTTAGTTGTCCTATTCATGAATTCCGAAATTTTTATGTTTCACTACCAGTTACGTACCTTCAAAAAGTACAAAAATCTTCAAAGTTTGTGATTTTTTCTGAGTTATCTGAAACTCTCCCTAACCAATCTTAATAATAGTATGATTTTCAGGAAAGTGTACTTCAACACAAAAATGTTTAGGAGTAAAATAGACTTCAAATAGTCCAGAAAGAAATTGTGAAATTAGAGAAAATATGTGATTTGTCGCATGTTTGACCGTATTTTTCATACTGATGCGGTCCAAGTAAAAATCCTCGTCATGCGGCGTTTGATAGAAGACTTCATCGTTAAGTAATGCAGAAAGTCTAATCAAATCAATTTTTGTTTTAAGGAACAAAATAATGTTTGAATTTTGCCCTCCGAACGCGCCCTGCATTTCATTTTGTTCCCACTTCGCCGCAAAGCATGTGGTCGCCCTTACAGCCAACGCTCGTCACAGGCAGCGGCAAGATGCGAGATGTATGTCAGTGGCTCGTGAGTGGTCGAAAGTCTTGTCGCGTTGATGTCAGGGCGACGAGTAATGAACTCGCGTTACAATGTGAGCTTGCTTGGCGGGCCCAATGGGAAGTATGGACGCCCGAGAGCAGCATATGGCGCCGTTGGCAAAATGTGCTAGAGGGCCGTCTGTACAACACGTATACCCAGAGGAACAAGTGTATACAATGTGCATTATTTCTTTCAGTATTTGTGTGCTAGTTGTGCAGACGGCACTCTAGCACCTTGTGCCAACGACGCCATATGCTGCTTCCAACCGATTACAAAGGGCCCTGCCATAATTCTTCGTCGTCATCAGGCACAGCATCAACAAAGTGCGCATAATGCCTTACATGCGTTTAGCAAATACCACGGCTCTCCGTAAGATGACGAAAAATGGCACAGTGCCTGCTGCCCTACTTCTCAAAAATTACAATTATTCAAAGCGTAGTGGGTTCCTCGCAAGTGCACTTGTATTGGTTGCCAAGGAAGCCCATAAGTGCATGATCCATTTCCTCGGGCTCTCAGTAAAGTTCTTCGCCCCCCCCCCCCCGTCTCTCTCCCACGTCAACGTATGTTATACAGCATGACGGGAGAGGGAAATAGCGAACGGGCGTCACCCAATGCAAATTACATAACTGGTGGGCCGTTTAAAGCTTCCAACCCATTACAAAGGGCTGAGCCATAATTCTTCATCGTCATCAGTCGTCGCGTCAACAAAGTGCACATAATGCCTTACAGACGTGTAGCTGGTGCTTCGCTTCTCCGCAGAATGACGAATAATAGCTTAGTAGGTGCTTGCCAACTTCACAAAAATTGTGATTTATGGCGTAGTGGGTACCTTTCTAGTGTATACTTGTATTGTAGCCCCAAGAGAGCTTACAACGCCGCTCTTCCAGCTTTCGCTGTGACTGTGCTGCGGTTTCAGCGCAGGCCTGGCGCTTTTTTTTTTTTTAAGCAATAATTGTTTTAGCGGCGTTACTTCAGTTACGATCACGATCCATGCAATCGACGTGTCACAGCGAGCGCATCATTTCACGGTTTGTACACAACGATTACCTCGCACTGCGTTTCTCATTGCAAGGCGTTCGTGCATCGAGCGTGAGACTAACGCGACGGGCACTTCAACCTAGCACATCATTCTGGGCTGGTGGAACTGAATTCCGTTAAGACGACGCAACTGCGCCAATAGGCACACGTCACAAAATCACACACGCACCAGATTACCACAATTACCCTCTTATAATGCACACACCACTGCATATTCTCCACACCTGGTTTGTTTACTTTCGCAATGTGTTGCGCTAACGGGCTACGTTGGTGGCTTTCTTTCTCTCACGCTTCGTCCGCACATACGTCACTTATATATAGGCGCACAGCATGGCGCATATCACAATAGATCACCAAGATTCCCACGTTGCGAGCTCCAAGTAACACACGCACACGCGCGCACATGTCGCAACGCTAATGCCATGGCTTTCGCGGGCGGTAAATCGTACACAGACGCGCACATTTCGACTCACTTTCACCTCACTGCACACGAATGAACGCGACGACAGTCGCCGATGTGGTGACCTTCAGGCGATATGCTTGGTGTATCCGAACGATGGAGGGAACACACGCCGTTTTGCAACTTGACGCTGCCGAAACGACGGAACGCGCTAAAGCGTTGTAAAACACTTCGAGCTGATGCCGCTTCGATGCACTTCAAACGCGGCACAGTCACAAGCTTCTACTGCATCGGATGACGACCGGCGAGGATGATGCTGGGTACGTGCGGATAACAGTAGGAAACAGCTTCTTCTGGAAGAAACAAACACCGCAGGAAATTCGAATTGACGGATCTCGGCCTCGGTGCAGCGGTACCTCGCCTCTGGTCGCGAACGGCGCCATGTTGCATTTTCCATTGGTTCGTCTTAACCGTTACGTCATGATGAAGAGCGGCCGTAGTTGGACGCGCATAATACAAATGGACAGCGGTACAGTTTACTTTTAATTACGAAGCATTTCTTAGCGAACTTCTGCGGCTTTGAGCGTATCTATCTATCTATCTAGCCGCCTACGACTTTGTGCTCTCCTGGCCGTTTCGTTAATCGGATGTATGCCAAAATTGGTGTGTCATAACATGGTCTTATTACGAACATAAATGACAGGTCATATCATGAAAATCATGACACGCATGTCATGAACAGCATGATTTACATTCCACGACCTTAGGCTCTTGCGGCCGTTCCGTTAATTTAATATACACCAAAATTGGTACGGCGTGACAAGAATTCATGACGAACACAATGACTGGTCCTATCATGCAAATCATGAGGCGCATGTCATGTGCGGCATGATTTACATGACATGGTCTCTGGGCGCTCGCGGCCGTTTAAATGAAGGGATATATACGAAAACTGGTATGACGAGACATTTCTGTATGACGAACATAACTGACACGTGGTAACATGAAAATCATGACGTGCATGTCATGTATGACATGATTTACATGCCACGCTCATGGCGCACTCGCGGTCGTTTCGCTAGATTGATATACACCAAATTGGTATTGTGCTATGTGACTGTATGAAGAACGTGAATAACAGGTCGTAGCATGAAAACCATGACATCCATGACATGTATGTCATGATTTACATGCCACGCTTATGGTGCATTTGCGGCCGTTTCGCTTGCATGATATACACCAAAATTGGTATTGCGCGACACGACCGTATGACGAACGTAAGTGATAGGTGGTAACATGAAAATCATGACGTGCAAGTCATGTACAACCTGATTTACATGCCACGCTCATGGTGCGCTAGCGGCCGTTTCAGTAGATTGATATACGCCAAAATTGGTATTGCACGACGCGACTATATGACGAACATGAATAACAGGTAGTAACATGAAAACCGTGACATGATGTCATGTATGTCATGATTTACATGCCGCGCTCATGGTGCATTCGCGGCCGTTTCGCTAGCTTGATATACACCAAAATTGGTATTGCGCGAAGCGACTTTATGGCGAATGTAAATGAAAGGCGTTAACATGAAAATCATGACATGCATGTCATGTATGCCATGATTTACATGCTATACTCGCGGCCATTTCGCTCGTTTGATATACACCAAAATTGATATTGCGCGATGTGACTGTATGACGAATATAAATGAGAGGTCTTAACATGCGAATCATGTTATGCATGTCATGTACGGTATGATTTACATGCCACTGTCATGGTGTGCCTCCGGCCGTTTTGTTAACTGGATGTATAACAAAATTGGTATGGCACGACACGAGTGCGTGATGAACATCAGCGACAGGTCATGCATTTATATACCAGAATATGCGTTTCATTGGCGTGGTGTATACTACATTGTGCATGCATGCGTGCATGGCAAACATGCGATATATGGTGGACTAGATGCCATGGCATGAATGATTTCATTTGGCTCGAAGACAAACAAGGCGATGTATGCAGCTCTTTGCCGGCTGCTTCGCATTACATCGATTCCCACAGTGCGTGGGATCTGACGAATTTTTTATTCTTATCTTGTCACCGACTATAGAGTCTGTGACCGTGGCGCAGTGGACAGCGTGCCCGGCATCTGTTGCTGCGCACCGAGCGGTCGTGGGTTCGATGCCCCTTGACGGAACTGCCTCATCTCCAGGAATCGGTGGATACCAACATACAGGTGGGCCGATAATTTTTCGCCAATTTACAGCCACTTTCCTGCGCGCACAACGTGGAAAGGCGATAAGCCGGAGTCTCCGACGCGCAAGGCGGCACGAAACGCTATGGAGCCGGTCTCGCCGGCAGCCGAGGCGTCTGGCGACGGCGCCGAGGTTAAAGATTTAGATTTTCAGCAAGGAAATACCGAAATGCTTGAGGAATCGGCTAGTGAAGAGGGCTGGCACACTATCAAAAGGAGACGCAGTCGAGGCGCAAGCAAAAACAAGGAGAGCGGTGTCGATGGCGACCGCAGTGGCAGCAACGCTGAAGCTGGCAGTAAATACAAGACGCAGACCAAAACACAAGATAGACTGCTTGGCCGAATTGAGAAGACGAGCAGGATGCCTAGACTACCTGCGGGCGACTACAAAGTGGTTATTAGACCCAGAGGAGGACTGTGCGTGGATCAGCTCGGCCCGACGGAAATCAACAGGTGCGTATACGAAGCCGCCGGCATACCGTTCGAGGAGAGACAGTTCGACGAGATCTGTCCCAATAAGACAAAATATCTGCACTCCCGACCCTGATCCTGCACTCCCGACCCGAGGATACATCCAAGGGAGTCATCAGAGGGATTCCTCTAGACGAAACACCAAGCAATATCATATCGGCTCTCGTTACGGCTAGAAACACCAAAGTCATCACCGCCAAGAGGCTGGGCAATACCACGACCGTTATAGTGCTCTTCAGCGGCAACAGGGTCCCTATACTACCGTATGCTACGCCGGGGTCATCATGCGCTGTGCGCTCTATCGCAAGCAAATAGACTTCTGCAGACAGTGCAACAGGATCGGCCACGGGAGGGATGTCTGCCCAAACCCAACCGATAGACTCTGCCCTGGGTGCGGCGCCTTTGATCCGAACGGAGACCACACGTGTGAGCCTGAATGCCGGATTTGCGGCAAGGATCACGCCACAGCGGACAGAAACTGCAAGGCCAAGTTTAAGAAGCCCTTCATAGTCAAGCAAAGACAGTGGGCCAGGATACAAGACGACCAGAGACAAGCACCTTCTCAATCGAGAGGAAGATCCCCTCGAGGTCAAGATCGAGATCGAGGGGGCGGCAAAGGATGAGGTCCACCACGAGAGGCTCAACACCCGCGAGGTCGCAGCCCAGGTCCAGGTCGACGTCGAGGGAGTCGACAAACACGGTGAGCTGGGCAGATAAAGAACGCGGGTCGCGACCGGTCGAGACTGGGGAGTCTGTTAAACACAATAACGAGGAGCTCGAGAAGCCCAAAGCGGAAAATATCCAAATGAGAGAGATGATAGCGCAGTTACATGCCAAAATTGAGCAACTCTCGAAAGAGGGTGCACCCGAGAAACTCCAAAACTACACTCTACCGCGGTAGCGAGTAACGAAATTCCGGTAGTCGAGGATCGCATGGAGGTAACCACCCCCCCCCCGCTCAAAAGAAAGGCCAAAACACAAAAGGCCGTAGAAACCCAAGTCTCTAGGGGCAAGATGTTGCACAACCAAGCAGGTTAGAGAACAGTGAGAAGAAGGTAGATCAAATACTAGCCACGATCCAATCGCTAGTCGAGGCCACCACAAAGGCGTCCATAGATATTGCAGCACTCACCACAAGGGTCGAAGCGATAGAACGATGCAACAATAATGAAATGACAACGACACCTACGATGGCTGCGGTAGCAACTTTCCCGCAGCAGCATCAGCAACAACGCCCTTCAAATGATGCGGCGGCAGCAATGCCAATAGCCATTCTACGTCAACCTACCTTTACTCCTCCGTCACACTAAACATAAGGTATGGGCAGACGAGGTAAAGGACAGCTTAACATCTGGCAATGGAATTGTAGGGGATATCGAGGCAAAAAAGTGCGTTCTCCAACAATATGTGAAACAAGGCAATAAACCAGATGTCATTTTGCTCCAGGAAACGCATGGCCTCGCCAAACTGGCGGGCTACCAATCCATAGGCACCGGTCAGGGCGAGAATGATAGAATTCTCACGATATTAGTTAGAAGAGAACTAACGGTCAAAACCCATGACCTCGGCGTAGAACACGATCACATCATGACTGAAGTCATTCCTAAAAATTCAAGGGCAAAAAGTATTTTTATTCTAAACGTATACAGCAACCTGTCAAATCGGAGACAAAAATTTCATAATCTTTTCAAGAAAGCGGTAGTGGTGGTGGGAGACACTCCGCTTTTAATGGGAGGAGACTTCAACGCTCCACACGAAGCTTGGGGCTACGGCTTCACCTCTACCAAGGGTAAATATCTATGGCAGTGTATACAAAACGAGAACTTAACGTTAATCACTGAGCCCAATGCCCACACGCGCATAGGTACGAACGTCCAAAGGAGCACGACCCCGGATCTCACTATGACCAAAAACGCCCCGGGAGCGACGTGGAATAACACGTTCGACGATCTGGGTAGTGACCACAGAATTCTAGTAACGCACATCCCGAGCGAAAACGACGCAACTCAGTCATCCAATCAAACGAAACGCCTAGTCGACTGGGACCAATTTAGGGAGATAAGACGACAGTCGACTTCCCCGCCCACATCGAACATTAAGAGCTGGTGTGAAAACGTAATAAGCAACGTCAGGGAGGCCACGCAGGTAATGGAGGCGGACATTCCCCTCGACAGGCTGGACAGTAAGCTTATGCACCTATGGCAGGCGAAAGAATCACTCCAAGCGAGATGGAGGAAGCAGAGGCACCAAAGAGAGCTACGGAAAAAGATCGCCAAACTAAACAAGGATATTGAGGCATATTGCAGGCAACTAAACGAGCAACAGTGGGAAGAAATATGCAGAGACATGGGCAGGCAGCTCGGCGCTTCCCAGACGTGTAAGTTGCTGAGATTCCGTCTCGACCCGACAAACACCAAAACGGAACAGAGGCACACTATTCGCAAATTAACGCACGATCTCAAGGGAAACGACGGCCAGTTAATCGAAGACCTAAAGACCATATACGTTGCACAGACCCCGCCCATGCGACACCCGGATTACTCGGGAGGCGCCAATCCAAAGCCAGACCAGAAATTCACCACGGCAGAGATCAGGGCAGTATTTCACAAGCTAAATCTTAAATCAGCACCGGGGCCGGACGGCGTAACTAACCACATGCTCCGAAACCTGGACGAGGATTCGATAGAATTCTTAACTGAGTATATCAATGAGTGTTGGATCAGCGGAGAGACACCCGAGGCATGGAAAGAAGCCAAAACGATTCTAATACCTAAACGAGGAAAACCAATCAACAGTACAACAAACCTCAGACCCATCTCGCTCACGTCGTGCGTGGGGAAGCTAATGGAGCACGCCTTTCTCAGTAGAGTAAGAACTACCTAGAGGGCGGTGGTCACTACCCAGATACAATGCTAGGCTTCCAGCAGCATTTGTCTACGCAGGGACGCCATGCTGCAGCTTAAAGGGACCGACAACTGATTTTTTTCGACCCAGCTTTTTACGGCGCGACAGGAGCTTACCCTTCGTAGGTTTGTAGCTGCAGTGGTTTATCCTAAAAGCACGTAGTTATTTTATAAGCAGTATTTTTTGATCTGAAAGGCTCCAAGCACGCATGAAGGCTTGCTCCAGCAACGCTGAGAATTGATAGCTATGCCGCTAGCCCTTGTGAAAGCTGTCGTTGTTCTGCTTTCGCAGGAGTTACTGTAGCTATGCTTAACCACCCTTTATTTTGAGCTTTCCAGCCATTTTTGAAAATAGCAAGCTGTTACAATGAGATGACGTGGCTTATACACCTTCTCGGTATTGTACAGCGTTTGTGCGCGCCTGCGACCAAGGTTGCCTGCGCCTGTTGCCATCGATAGCTTTTCGCGGCATGGGATCATTACGCCAAGCGAGGCAGCGCCACTTTGTTGCATACAACTAACGCAGGCCTATATGTACATTTTATGGAGTAATATATTTAATATAAGAAATGAACAATATTTCAGTACTAACAGAAAAGTCATCGAACGCATACACCAATCAATGGTCACGTGACCGGCTTCATCGGACCGTGTATGATTTTGCCACCAGAGGCGCCAAAGGTCATTTTTGCCGACTTTCAATGAAGAAATAAAAATATAAATCCGCCTCTCACGAGATAAACAGGGTTGGTTTGAGTCAGTGCGACGGACAATCTTTCCATCAGTGCAGTCATCTCATTTGTTCTGGGCGGTTGTCGGTCCCTTTAAACACCAAATCCTCGACAATAAATCCAGATCCACCCGCGCCATCCTCGGGCTGGATCTCAAAAAGGCGTTGGATAACGCAGCACATGGCGCGATTCTAGGTCGAATCTGGATTCTTAACATGAGATGGGAAAGCGGACAACAATGTCAGAAACTCCCTGTCAAACAGGAAAATGAGGATCTCCATAGGTGATGTTAAATCAGATCTCTACGAGTTGGCAGCAACGGAACGCCACAGGGCTCCGTGATCTCGCCTATGCTTTTCAATTTGATAATGGTAGGTCGTCCGAAGGAATCGACAAAATTCCCGGAGTTCATCACTCCATCTATGCAGATGATATCACTATCTGGATAGGCGACGGTAGCGACGGCTACATAGAGCAGAGGCTGCAAGAAGCCGTAGCCACAGTGGAGAGATACCTAGATGGTACGAGTCTTCGATGCTCGCCAGAAAATCGGAACTTCTGTATAGACCGACGCTAAAAGGCAGGCCGCCCAAATCATACGTAGGCAGCCGCCAGTACGAAGACATTACAGTCTATAGGCGCTACCGGAAAAATGCATTAACGCATGTACGGTCTTAACGCATGTACGGCGGGCCCGGGCTGGGCTCGGGCTTGAAAGTGCGGGCCCGGGCTTGAAGCCGCGGGCCTGGGCCGGGCCCGGGCTTCAGGCTGCGGGCCGGGCCGGACTCGGACCCGCTCATTTAAAGGCGTAAGTCGGGCCTTCGAGCACACGCGAACGTTATACATTGCATGGTCTAAGGTATACTGTGCCAAGCTGAAGTGACACGCGCAAAGAGCTGGCTTTTAGTAAAGCTTAGCAATAAAAATAGAAAAACAGTTGAAGTGCTATTTATTTTCACCAGTATAGATATACATTGGCACTGTACATTTTCACTAACGTTTCGTCTGCTGGACCAGACTTTGTCAAAGTAACAAGTACATCATGGTGGGTTTCCTTATAAATATGCCAGATCACGTATATATATATATATATATATATATATATATATTGTTAAGCGGTTTATTGGACAGGACTCGGCGACAATTCGCTATGGCGACAGTCCAGGCCAAAGCACGGGCTCCGAGAGCGAGCGGCGTTTACAAGAGGACGACCCACTAGGAGCCGCTGGAGAACGCAACCGTTTAACTGTACCAATTGCTTCGCCACAATTACCCCGGGTACGAAAAGGGAGCCGTCCGGCGACCTAACAGCTCGTCACTATGAGTGGGTCATAGTAGGCCTTGAGGCGCTCCACGTTGACTATGTCGCGCCCTCGACGGCGCATGTCCGAAGCTGGTTCGATGGGTTCGATCAAGTAGTTGACCGGGGATGTGCGCTCGACTACCCGGTATGGGCCTTCGTATTTCGGCAGCAGTTTTGAAGAGCGGCCACTTGCAGTGGTAGGGACCGAGAGCCATACGAGCGCTCCAGGGAGGAACGTGGGCTCAGAAGTGGTGGTGCCGTCGCGAATGCTCTTCTGCAGCTCTTGTTCCTGCGTCGTAAATGTCTTGGCAAGCTCGCGACACTCTTCAGCAAGCCTGGCTGTGTCAGAAATAGGCGCACACTCAGATGGATCCGGCTTGTATGGAAGTATCGTGTCGATGGTGTGCGACGGGTGCCTTCCGTACAGTAAGAAAAAGGGTGAAAAACCAGTAGTGCTCTGAGGGGCGGTATTATAGGCGTAGGTGACGAAGGGCAGAATGGCATCCCAATTGGTGTGATTAGCGGCGACGTACATTGACAGCATGTCGCCGAGCGTGCGGTTAAAGCGTTCAGTTAGGCCATTCGTCTGCGGGTGGTAAGCAGTAGTTTTGCGGTGAACAGCATGGCACTCTTTCAGAATGACTTCCACGACTTCCGATAAGAAGACACGGCCTCGATCGCTGAGAAGCTCTTGGGGTGGACCGTGACGCAGTATGAATCTGTGTAGTAGGAAGGAGGCAACATGGCGCGCTGTAGCCGCTGGGAGGGCGGCGGTTTCGGCGTATCGGGTTAGATGGTCAACAGCGACGATGGCCCAGCGGTTACCAGCCGAAGTCGGAGGAAGGGGTCCATACAAATCGATGCCCACGCGCCCAAACGGACGGTTAGGGCAAGGTAATGGTTGTAGACCTGCTGGCGACACGTGCGTTGCAGATTTTCGGCGTTGGCAATCGAGGCAGGAGCGAACGAACTTCTGCACGTAGCGGTACATCCCACGCCAGAAGTATCGTTGTCGTATGCGGTGGTAAGTTTTGGATACCCCAGAGTGCGCGCATTGCGGGTCAGAGTGGAAGGCTTCGCATATTTCGGAACGCAGACTGCGGGTATTACTAGTAGCCACTGGCGGCCGTCGGCGTTGTAATTGCGTCGGTGCAGGAGGTCGTCACGAACGGCGAAATGGTGGGCTTGACGACGCAACGCGCGAGTGGATGGTGTTGCCGACGGATCAGTGAGCAAGTCGATCAGCGAGGTGATCCATTTATCCTTGCGCTGTTAGGTAGCGATGGTGTGAACGTTGATTGAAGCAACAGCCATGTGAGATACTGAGCAGGGGGCATTGTCGTCAGGCAAGGGAGAGCGCGAGAGGGCGTCGGCGTCAGCATGCTGGCGTCCGTTGCGGTACAGCACGCGGATGTCGTAGTCCTGCAGGCGAAGTGCCCAGCGGGCGAGACGGCCTGAGGGATCCTTCAATGACGACAGCCAGCATAGTGCATGATGGTCGGTGACGACATCAAATGGGCGACCATACAAATAAGGTCGAAACTTTGTAAGGGCCCATATGATCGCCAGGCACTCTTTTTCCGTGACTGAGTAATTGGTCTCGGCTCTGGTAAGCGTACGGCTTGCGTATGCCACGACATATTCGGGGAACCCTGCTTTGCGCTGCGCAAGGACAGCGCCGAGGCCTACACCGCTGGCGTCCGTGTGTACCTCCGTTGGGGCCGTAGGATCGTAGTGGCGTAGGATGGGAGGAGACGTCAACAAACGACGGAGCTTTGCGAACGCGTCGTCACACTCGGACGACGACGAATTTAGGGGTCCGTTACTTCCAAGGAGCTTCGTCAGCGGCGATATGATGGTGGCAAAGTTTCGTATGAAGCGTCGAAAGTACGAACACAGTCCTACGAAACTGCGCAGTTCTTTTACGGTCGTAGGTTTGGGAAATTCGGCCACGGCCCGAAGCTTGGCCGGATCAGGAAGGATTCCGTCCTTGGAGACGACGTAGCCGAGGATTGTCAGCTGCCGTGCTGCAAATCGGCACTTCTTCAGATTCAGTTGGAGGCCGGCGTTGCGCAAACGCGTCAAAACATGCCGCAGACGTTGGAGATGCGTGGAGAAGTCCGGAGCGAAAACCACGACGTCGTCGAGGTAACATAAGCACGTGTGCCATTTCAAGTTGCGCAGAACGGTGTCCATCATGCGCTCGAAGGTCGCGGGCGCATTACACAGACCAAACGGCATGACGTTGAACTCGTACAAGCCGTCGGGCGTGACAAAGGCTGTCTTCGGTCGAGCGTCATCCGCCATTGGTACTTGCCAGTACCCCGAGCGCAAATCAAGAGACGAAAAGAATTCGGCTCCTTGCAGGCTGTCAATCGCGTCGTCGATTCGCGGCAGCGGATAAACATCCTTGCGAGTGATCTTGTTGAGCCGTCGGTAGTCCACACAGAACCGCACGGAACCGTCCTTCTTCGCAACGAGAACAACGGGAGAGGCCCATGGGCTGTCCGAGGGTCGAATAACGTCGCGTCGAAGCATATCGTCCACTTGCTCGTTAATGACCCGGCGTTCTGCGGGAGACACGCGATATGGACGTTGCCGCAGTGGTGGTTGGGCGCCGGTGTCGATGCGATGCGTAACAGCGGAAGTGCGGCCGAGAGAAGTTTGCCCGACATCGAAAGAAGAACGAAATTCTTCCAGCAGGCACAGAAGTTGGGAACGCTGGACCGATGTGACGTCGTCAGCAATGGAGGACCTAAACACATCAGCAGGTGACGAATCAGACGCGGAAACAGCACTGAGCGTACCGGAACTGGGACAGTGCGTGTCATCGAGTGCGTCCATAACTTGTGCGTCTTCGAGGGGTTCCACTCTGCCAAGACATTCCCCTCGCACCAACGTAACAATGGATGGAGATGGGTTGTTAACAAAAATAGCGGTGCTGCCCTGAGTGACTTGGACGGTCGCGAAAGGTACCAGCAAGCCTCTCCTTGTGCAAACGTGGTCAGATGGCGAAATGAGCGCAATGGTGTCGGAGAGACCGGCGCAGTCGACTGACACAGCCGTCGACGAGTTTGGAGGCACTTTGGTATCGTCTTTGACGAGGATCTTGCTCGATACCGATGAAGTGTCTGCCGGCGTCAGATCTGAGAACGGGGAGAGTTCGATTTCGGCTTGTGCGCAATGAATTACGGCGTCGTGGCGGGAGAGAAAATCCCATCCCAGGATGACGTCGTGAGAGCATGCAGCAATTATAATGAACTCGACGTCGTACAAAACGTCCTGAATGACGACGCGAGCTGTGCATATTGCTGTAGGATGAATACTCTGGGAGCTCGCTGTACGGAGAGACATCCCAGAAAGTGGTGTCCTCACTTTTCGCAGTAATCGGCTCAATTTTTGGTCCATAACGGATACGGCGGCTCCAGTGTCGACAAGGGCAGATGCGGGAACACCGTCGACAAACACGTCTATCACGTTCGATGGGCTTCGCTGAGGGCTTTCGCAGTTCGATAGCGTCGCAGCCCTTGCCTCCTGGACTGCGACGACTAGTTTTCCTGGTCGCGAGCGACCGGACGTGGGCGCATCGGCGACAGTGAGCGACGTCGTGGAGACGGAGAGCGCCGAGTAGATGGAGCTTGGCGTGACGTCGGCGACAGAGGCGTGGGTGGGGCGTAAAATGTGCGGTTTGACTGGCTGTTGGCGGGCGACACGACTTGAGGCGGTTGGACGCGATTGCAGTAACGCGCCACGTGGCCGGCGTAACCGCATGCGAAGCATATGGGGCGGTTGTCAGGTGTGCGCCATCGGTTTGCTGGAGCAGGGCCCGCCCATGGCGCAGAACGTGATTGACGGGGTGGCGACTGATATGACTGCATCGTTGGCTGCAGTCGTGGCCTCTGCATGACGTCGGCGTAGGTAGCCGGCACAGCCGCTTCGAAGGACTGATGTCTAGGGGCGGCGGCTGCCGCGGGTATTACTGGGGACGTCCTGGCGACAACTTGGGCGTAACTGAGTGGTGCAGGAGCTGGATGGCGCTTGTGGTACTCAGGCATGACCTCCGCGATTTCCTGCTCAATCGCTCGACGGAGGGGAGGGAGAAGAGTGGTTGACGGCTGTTGAACGTACTGAGGTTGAGCAAAGTCCAGCAGCGAGAACTGGCGCGCAATTTCCTCGCGCACGAATGACTTCACCTCTGCGAGCAAGGCGGAGTGGTCGGATATGGTCGACAAGCCAGCGAGCTCGGCGTCGCGGGATGGAGAGCGACGGGTCATCGACCGCTGCCGGCGCAGCTCCTCGTAGCTCTGGCAGAGCGTGATGACCTCGGCCACTGTGCTGGGGTTTTTGGCGAGCAGCATCGTGAAGGCATCATCGTCGATGCCTTTCATAATGTGCCTCATCTTGTCAGATTCCGACATGGTGGCGTCGGCTTTCTTACACAAATCGAGGATGTCTTCAATGTAGCTGGTAAAGGTTTCGCCGGCCTGCTGAGCTCGTTCTCGCAAACGCTGTTCGGCCTGCAGCTTACGAACGGCAGGGCGGCCAAACACGTTGATGATGGCGGTCTTGAATTCGGACCACGTCGTAAAATCGGATGCGTGGTTGTTGTACCACAGGCCGGCCACACCCGCGAGGTAGAAAACCAAGTTGGTCAATTTTCCCGCCTCGTCCCATTTATTGGGGACACTCACGCGTTCATAGATCGCGAGCCAGTCCTCCACGTCGGTCCCATCTGCGCCAGTGAAGACTGGGGGGTCGCGGATACGAGGGGCACCGGGGCATGAGGTCGGTGTAGGCGGAGGCGTCTGCTGGGCGGCGTCTTGAGGCATGGTAGCTGGTAGGGTACGGGATCGAAGCTCCAGAGGCATCGAATGGGAGCACAGCACTCTCCACCAATTTGTTAAGCGGTTTATTGGACGGGACTCGGCGACAATTCGCTATGGCGACAGTCCAGGCCAAAGCACGGGCTCCGAGAGCGAGCGGCGGTAACAAGAGGACGACCCACTAGGAGCCGCTGCAGAACGCAACCGTTTAACTGTACCAATTGCTTCGCCACAATATATATATATATATATATATATATATATATATATATATATATATATATATATATATATATATATTAATAGCACTAACAATGGGCGAGATCACGGTCGTTCCCATGGGAGGAATAAAGATATAAAGATTTCGGTCTTTTATTCGAGGTTGACACATACGGTACATTTCATTTATATTCCTTAGTATTACGTGCCAGAACCACGACATGATTACGAGGCACGCCATAGTGGCACCGGATCAATTTCGACCACCTCGAGTTCTCTAACGTGCACCTAAAGATAAGTATATACACGGGTGTTCTTGCATTTCGCCCCCATCAAATTGCGGCCGCCGTGGCCGTGGGAATCGCACCCGCGTCCTAGGACTTAACAGCGAAACAGCTTAACCGCTGAGCTACCACCGCGGGCAAAGCAATATTTCGATGCATGTACACACCGGATTTTCCGTCCGATCGCTCGCTACAAAGCGCACGGCATCATTAATAATCATCATCAACAAACAATATCCTCTAGCGGGCCCGGGTCGGGCCTGGCCATGAACAAGCGCGCCCTGGATTAGTTTAGTAATGAACGCCCGGGCCCGGGCCGGGCTCGGGCTGGGTACGGTCAAGTACGCCCGGGCCTGGGCTCGGGCTGGGTTCGGTCATGCATACGCCCGGGCCCGGGCTGGGCTTGGGCTTCATAAAGCGGGCCCGGGCCAGGCCCGGGCCGTAAAATCCGGCCCGTGCAGTGCTCTAATCCAGCAGGCCAGGGAGGCTATTGGAAGACAAGGTCTTCCGTCCTCCATCTGAGCAGTCTGCCCCGGACCAGCAACTAGCCGGATCTCGCAATAAAGTTGTTTCATTCAGTCCGCCATCGCGCAGCGCATTCGCTCGGGACAAACCGTGCAGCGCGGACGCGGGGGTCTAGCAACCTCCTGTCCGGTTTACCTACTTTCTGCGAACGCCATTCGTTATCCTCACCTCCCTTCAATCACACCTCTCCGTGGTCGATAATGTGAGCTCCTTCCCTTCGCCCTCTCACAGGGCTCCTCCTTTCCGAATGTTCGCGTGATTGACGGTACTACGCATTCGTGTGCTTCCCATAAATTCATATTGTGCAAGCGTGGGTGCATAGCCCAGTGATTATGGCACTTTTCGTGGGACCGTGAGGAGCCCGCCTCGCCAAGGAAATTAGTTTTATTTATTTATTTCTTCAATCCCCCTTCAGTTACACCTCCTTTCCGCGGTCGATCGCATGACCTCTTTCCCCTCCCCCTCTCACGAGGCTCCTCCTTTCCATCTAGTCACGCGACCTTTTTTGGCGAACGCCGGACGACACGGCACAGGGTCCGCAGCGTCATGTTGGCTGCAGAGAATTGTGGAGTGGAAGCTCTCATAAAGGCCAGCGCAAACAAGACTCGGGACGAGAAGAAAGTACAAAATACAAGCGCTGACACGACACAGCGCTTGTGTCGTGCACTTGTCCTGAATCTCGCTGGCGCTGGTAATCATGAGTATTGGCCTCGAGGCCCACCACTGGAAACGCCGGCGCCACCGTCGGCGTGACGTGCTTGGCAGGATCACGTGGTCTCAGCGGCCGCGTCGGCTGCTTGTGGCGCACTGCCGCGTGCTTTCAAAACGAGTTTCAAGTGCCACATGCGCTGCTGTCTGTTCAAATTCGGAAGTTTTCTCTCATTTTCTACTCAACTGAAACCATTGTAATAGAGTGGCTGCCTCCGAAGGCGACGAACATGGGGCTCTACCGCTCAGTGCCGCAGTGCCGCGCTTACGCAAAGGAGCCCAGCGTCAGCCTGCACTGGTAACCGCGGGACAAGAAACAGCGTGAAGCATGGGTTGTAAAGCTAAGAACCGGCAAGTAGCCATCCGCTACGAGTCTTGTGTGCAACAAGCACTTCCGCGACGAAGACTTTTGTTACTGCTTCGGGCCTGCGATGTTCGGTGAGTAGCAGACAGCGCGCACTGAGACGATGGCTCGCGCGCGCTTCCCGCCGGCAAATGATGCTTATCTGCCACAGGATGGTAAAAGCGCTACCTTTTACCACGTGCGATGCCATCTCAGAACCCTCCAATGCGACCTCTTGATCGTCGGCCCCGTGCTCAGCGTCCACAAAATCGGCTGCAGATGCGCAAGTCATTGTTTAAATACGTTAAATTAAAAAACGCACAGGGTCCCTTATGCATTCGTTAAATATGACTAGAAGGCGAAAGCCATCTTCTTGTCAGTCGATGTACTGATTCTCCCGCGCCCCCCTCCAAAAGCGTTCTGCGCCTAACGCGGTTTTGCACGGCCTCCGTGACCGATCACGGAGGCAATGCAAAGCGACCATGACGTGTGTATACGTCATCATGTGACGTCACATTATGTGACGTCATAATGACGCTGCATATTTTGGCGATCTGTGACGTCATGATGACGTCATATGGTGACACCATCACGTGACGATTATTTTTTGCATCACTCGTGTTGACGCCGCCGACGCGGGACACCGACGGGCAACCTTCCTATTTGATGAGGCAAGCATTGCTTCATAAGCTACATAAGTTTTGCATTGCCTCCGTGATCGGCCCACCGGCCAACCCCATGTATTTTATTGGAGCCTCATTTATTTACGTGGGAAAGATGCCACCCTGTTGGCGTTAGACACGACACTGCTGCCAAAATTGCTGGGGTACATGCCAAATAATTACTATCCTGTTTTGCGGCTGTTGGTTGCTGCAGTAACTTCTATTATATTCACCGCTATTTCAAGTTCATGTGGGTCTTATAGTTCACAGCCGATGTTTGCAGAACAAGTCCGCAAACGTTACTGTATTTTCTTTCTTTTCCTAGGCGTCGCATGCTACAACATGCTCGGTCTCGTAGACTGGTTCTTCTTCCACCAGCAATCTCGAAGTGGTGAAGCTTTGGTCTATGAATTTATTGATGACAGAGAGCAGCAAGTTCACTGGAATGCAAACGGAACGATAATTAAGAAGCATTAAAAAAGGCGTCGCATTTGCTCACGTTTTGTGTGAGCACCAAACGAAACGAATGCGCGGAATAAAGAAACATAAGCAGCGGCATTTGCCCGCTGAGAAGACCGATCAATACGCAGTGCGAGACAACTTGTCAAATGACATTGAAACGTACCCGAATTTAGACCAAAAAAGAAAAAAAAACACTGAATCGTCGGGACGGCAGATCACAAAGTTGCCATGCGCACCGAAGCCGCAGTTGTAAGGAAATTGTTTTTGAACTGCTCTGATAGCGTCCGCGCAACAGTAGTTGTTTGTTTACTCACAAATTCTCATATCTTGCGGCCTAAAGTTCACAGCGCGGTGCCAAAATGCGCTCGTAGCAAAAGCGAAACCATCAGTACGAACATACATGCAGACGCTCATACATGCAGAGGCACCGTCAGTCGTCGCGAACCCGTGCGATCGCTGGCTTGGGGCTTCTTTCTGTTATGCTCCGTTTGGTTATACAGGCAGTCTACTCTAACGAGATATTTCACATAGTTTGCACTCAGCGAGTGACTACCTTTCATGCAAGAAGCCGGTTCAGGGGTCTGCAACGCGGTGACAGCGTGAAGCGGGTGCTCAGTTTTTTGCAAAGAGACAGCGACTGTAGACTTATCTTGTGCTTTCAGTTCGTCGAAAATGATTATTTTGACATTAAAGAACACAGTTCATTTCGAAAGTACTTGCAGAAATGCCCTGGAGGGCTTCCGCGAGGTGTTTTTGTAGAGCGCCGACAGCAAAACCTATGGGGAGCGCGCCGGCGGTATCCTGCCTAGCACGCAATCGAGGCGCGTCCGATAGAGGGCGACTCCGTAACTCCTCGAGGCCAATATTCCAACTCGCTCAATTGGCTACCTTATGTGGGCACCTTCGCGACGCCTTACCGCTGAAGAGGAAGCCAGTGCTTGCGCCATTAGCTAAGCGCAGCGCCTATCGACGGCGGCGCTTAGCTAATGTTTCGACGCGCAAACCTGCGGGTTCTGGCGTCGCTTAGCGTCTGCTTACATGGCCTCCGAGATGGCGGGCGCGCGTTTTTCTCCGGCCGTCCCAATCTCACGGAGAGAGCGTATTTCCCGAGGTGGACGTGGCCAGACGTGGCGCGCTCTTTTCTCCGCACCGCGGCGCACTTACTTGGGATCGGATAGAGTTACTGTATATGCTACCTTTAGGTACCTAAAGGTAGCATATACAGTGAATCTAGGATCGGAAAAGCTGCCGCGCTGTTGGCGCAGCTTGCATGTGGGGAGGAAAAAAATGGCTTTGCGCTTTTATTAATGTAATAATACACGTTGGGGTAGGCTATGGTGTTCCCTCAGTCCTTCTCTAACTTCTTCACCACGTCCACGTACACTCCCCCTCTTTGAAGACTCATCGCTCCTGGGATGATACATGAAGACGTTTCCAACAGTGGCAAACTCAAGCACCCCGTCATCGTTGGCGTAACCAACCCTCATGAGAACGCCTTGTTGCACTGCAGTCTGCACCACTCGATAAGGTCCCAAATACAGCTTCTTCGTGCCGGGAAGGCCCTTTCTGACGAGTATCAGATCGTTCAGCTGTATCTTAGGTATCCGCGTATTGTGGCGGCTGTCGAAGTTTCTCTTCATATCTTACCGATATCGCTGGTATGCTTCCGAAGTTTTTCGCTTTTCGCACAATTGCGGGCGGTCAGCAATGCGAAGCTGTTGATCAGCAGGAAGCACTGGTGCCTTTCCGAATGCCGCAAAATACGGGCTACAGCCGATGCTCGCAGTGCGCGATCGGTTGTGATGAGCAACAGCTGCCTCCAAGCAGCATTTCCATCCGCCTTGAAAGCTTGGGGACATTGAAATGAACTTCTTCAAATCTCGTATTATTCTTTCAGCCATGCCATTTCCTGCAGGATGGTACGGCGCGCAGCGTCGCAAAGTAACTCCACGTTGCTTCGCCCACTCTTGCAAACGCTGGCTTAGAAACGCTGGTCCATTGTCTGAAATCACTACTTTTGTACTCTTAAACATCTCACAGCTCAAGAGAGCAATCACACTATTCGCGTCTTCTCTTCCCGGCCGTGCAGCCACTGTTCTTGTGCACTGGTCTATTGCCACTAGGAAAGACTGTGTTCTTCCTACTCCAGCAGCCTTTTTCTTGAGCTCTGCAAAATCCATGTGGACAACTTCAAACGGTATGCCGGAGAGGCAAGACCATCTCGTCCGTTCTCTGAAGGTACTTGGCTTTGTGAACTTGACACTGATGACAAGACTGAACATACCGCTGGACATACCCCAGTACCCCACATTGGCCGCACATTATACGTGGAAGATATAGCAATTTGGTGTCCAGAGTGTTCAGAGGCTTCTGTGGAGCAAGCTTTCCGAGAAGCTCTGGATGCAACCCAGCCTTTCGTGAGAACACAGGACTTGCGCTCTCTCCGGAGAAATCAGAGCTCCTGCTGTACATGCAACCACGACGGGGGGCTAGGGGTTTAACCCTCTTTAATCAAACACCCTGCTGCTGCCACGTTAGGTATAACGTGGCAGCAGAAAGCACAGGACCGGGTTGATTGGCGGAACATGGGAGAGGCCTTTGCCCTGCAGTGGGCGTAGACAGGCTGATGATGGTGATGAATCAAACACCCATCAGTACCCCCAACAAAGACGGATGTGACATCTATTCTATTAATATTTTGGGTCTCGTTATAGATGCCAAAGCTCATCTAACCACAACGACAGAAAGCATAATAAGTGTAATATTGAGAGGTTGCTTCAGAAAAGGTCGAATAGGGGAGGATATACTGCTTAGGGTTCATCATGCCTTCCTCATGAGCCACATCAACTACATATATCGGCTGTTATTTGGACAAAATCAGAAAAGAATAACTTATGCGCAAACGTATCAAGAAAGTGCTTGGTATCCCAATTACAACTAGTATAGAAGCGTTTATGAAGTTACGGGTCCATAACAACATGGATGAGCTAGCAGAAGCATACAGGATGGCACAAATTATCAGATTATTTGGACCAAAAGCAGGAAGGAACCTGCTAAGCCCCACAGCCTGAAACCCGGCATTAACAAAGGCGCGACTATTCAACCAGGCAATGAAGTATGGAAATGCTTCATTGTAGACCCATTCCCAGGAAACGAGCATCCACAATTCTATAAGTGTCGAACGCTCGCGAGGGCCAAATCACTCCTAAAGAATCCAGCGGTACACAGGCCTTCGTAAACGCAGCTCGTCACGAAAATGCTAGCGGATTTTCGATCGATTTAGTGGACCACAAGGCAGACCTTTTCTCGTCAGCCTCACTTCGCACTTCAATGGTAGTAGTGACTGAACAGGTAGCTATGGCTATGACACCACTAGATCCTAAACGCATCACCGTTTACACTGACTCACGAGCTGTCGCCAGGCCCTTTCAGTCGGGTCTAGTCAAGAGAGGCCGTGAGGGTCCTCAACATCGGGACCCTGCAGGACGTAATTCATCACATTGTCCCGGCTCACTTGGGTCCGGACGCAATACCAGCCCACCCCAGCGATATGGCTCTTTCATTATCCTGTGCTGCCGTTTTGGTAGGGGCTTGGTAGGGGCCGGGACAACTGGTATTGCCAGAAGGAAAGCCGCCGAGATGGTGCGACGTTTTGCGACTTTTCCGCTAGGGGACAGCGCACGCACGGGGGCGCCGTGAAAAAGGCGGATTGTGCGAGAAGATTCATACGCCGCGGCGATGTGGGGCCCTGTAGTGGTTCGGAACAGCTCAAGTGCAAAAGGGGCACTTGCCCCCCCCCCCCAAGCGGCACCAGCCAACACGGTGTTGCACCAGCCCTCCCCCCTCTCACCCTCGCCCACATCCCCAAAGACTCCCTCCTCCATGTGTGCTTCTTTGTTTTCCTTCCAGAATGTTCCTTTCAATCCCGACGTCAAAAAAAAAAAAGTCAGGGAACATTTCTACTGATCTTCCTTCTGCGAAAACGCAGGTAGCCAGCACCAACAAAGGCAAATTCAAGCCTTCCACCTGTGGAAGCCTTTTCCCCTGCAAATTGTGCCCCTGGCATTCTTCCGAAGAAACCGAAATTTTCTCTTCAGACGACCTTCTTTGCCCCCGCATGAGCTACGCCTCGGTTATTTGCTAACGACACAGTCTCGCCTAACGGCAGGTGCTGAGCAACTCAACGAAAACGGGCACAGACCGCACCGTGAACGGTGCTAAATGTGTTCGGAAGGCACATTTCTCTGCACTTCAGTACTTCTAAAGATTCTGGAGTGAAGGTGCCGTTTGGTTGCCCGATGTACATTTTCTTTTTCCACATAACTTCGCTAAGGCAGCTAAGCCCTGCATGACTGAAAGGAATGAGGTTTCGGTGAATACGATAATCTGTACTTGAGACTCCACGCAGCACCAGCTGGAATCTCCGTGGGCCCCCGCCGTGTCCAGCAAAAAGGGCCAGGGAGATCAACAGATCAACTTCAACCCTTTTTTCTCTGCTTTTCACCTTTCCCGCTATTTTCCCCTCAAGACGCTGAGTTGTGATCCCAACAATGGCTGCAAACATAACCTTCAACGTCTCCCCCCCCCCCTCCCCCCGTCCTGACCAACACATTTGCTGGCTGCCACGGTCGCAAACGCTTCAGCCGCATTTGCCAGTGACGCCTGAAGTTGTACTTGCGGCTTCCTTTAGAAGGAAGCCCCCCCCCCCCCACTCCCCCCATTCTTTCTCTTTCTTTTTGGTTATGGTGCCAGTGACGGGTAAAATCCACAGCACCAACGTTCAGCCCCCTAAATCAAGGGGAGAGTAACGACGGCCCTTCGTCATGGCTGCTTCGAGTATGTTGAAGGTCGCATGTGGTCGTGCGCCCTAAGGATGCCGACGTGTTTACGTTTTCGGGGGAGAAGGCTGTGTCTTTCGCTCGCCGACGGCGGCCGCTCAGCTTTTCTTTTTGTGTGGATCGAGTGCTCAGGGCGAGAGCGGTTTCGCACCAAGGGGTGAACCGCGAGGTCGCAGAATGCCGAGAGCGGTTGGATTTCGAAGCGGGGACCGGTGCCGGACACCTCCCGCTGTGTTTGAAGTGCATTGCGGTCAGTTGCGCCGGCTGCGATGGCGCCACGCGAGCGGTTGCGCGCCGCCTCTCCTCTGGTGGGCCACGGCCGCCGTGGTCTTGTTTTAGAACTCCGGGAAGACGCCTTTTCCGGCCAGGAAACAGACCACACTGCGTAGATCTGAAGCGCAGGCGGCGCTGTTTGATGACATCGGTCGGCGACGGGAACACGCGACAGAGGCGAAAGAAACCCCGGTAGCCTAGTTAGCGCCAAGTTCGAGGCGACGGTCCTTTTGCTGGCCGACGATGCCGCTGAAGCGCGGAATGTGGGAGCAATAAATTCCGCACATGTGGCGTCGGCTCCTGAAAACGTGCGTGACCACGTGTCGATGAGAAAGGAGGAAAACCGTTGTTTTTCGTAATATCTTGGTTTTCCGTTAAGGCCGTGCCCGGTGGGCTGTGGCCTACGAGTACTTACGCTCTGGTTGGCCGCCGTGGTCAAGGGAGGGATAAAGGGATGCCACCGCCCTTATTCTTTGTTGCAGTAGATATTGACCTGCACGTGAGTGGTACGGACTTTTGCGAAGTGTCATTTCTCGAAAGCCCTTCTCTAGCAACCTCTCTGCTCACGGCTACAATGTGTACCCGCCACGGTGAAAAAAATAGCTTGTACCCAACAGAACAGAAAAAAGAAAAGTGCCGCTCCGCTAGGGAATCTCGCAGCTTGCCTGCGCTAGGGACCGTACCTGCGCCAAAGTGACAGGGGCGGCGCCAGGATTTTTTTACTGGGGGGGCACCCACGACAAGTGGGTTCCTTCAGGGGGGGCAGAGAGGCTGGGAACATATGCATTGTATTTTGACTATGCTTGCTCTTGGGGGGGGCAAAGGGGGGGCAGGCGGAAATTTGGGGGGGGGGGGCTGGAGCCCCCCCAAACCACCCACTGGCGCCGCCCCTGCAAAGTGAGCGCGCGTCTGTGAGCATCGTGGAGCTTTTGTATAGTGCCACCGCAACGCGAAAATGGACATCGGAAGCTTCTTTAAAAGGAAAGCTGATACTGACGTTGCGCCATGTTTGATGAAGAAGATACAACTTTCCGAGCTGGACCACGATCCCGAATCCGAAGATATTTCTACCACTTCCTCCGAACTTGAGGAGCCTCCAACATCAAGGCACCCTCTCCACATCGGCTGCGCCCTCAAATCATCTCTCGCAGGTAAGCTACATCACAGCAAATAGTACGGCTCCAGTCTTTGCCATACGAAACTTTTGGGCACACCGAGAGTTCGGGGAAAAAAGTCATTCGAAGTTGATTCATTGCCGAGTCTTGCGGAATGGGCGCCTCCATTCTGTTCTAATTCCATTCCGGGTAATTAGAACTTGCCGCAATTCCATTCCTTTCAATTCCTCGGAAGGAAAAAACTTAGCATTCGGACTCTGGGAATGGCCGGGCAGCTCAATTCCATTCCTGCGATTCTTCAACGTAGGAAAGGCATCTTTATAGTTTTATCGAGTTAAGAATGAACGCCCCATAAAGCTGATGTCATCAGATGCATTAAGAACAGCAAAAGTACGCAAAACACGTTACCAAGGACGAGGGATAGTAGCTTGATGACGTATCTCGTGCAGTATACAACCATCCTACTAATTCCCACAGGGGCAGTTCTCCCGCTACCAATAGTATTTGCATGGTCAGCGTGCTTGAACGAATGGTGGTGTTTTAATATTGTTTAAGCTTAAATGTGTTAATGCTAAAATGACGACATTGCGTATTTTTTGCTGACAAAAGCACTATTCAAGAAGACTAGGTAATTTTGCCACGCGTCTGGAGCGGTCGGGAATATGGAGAAAACTAAGGTTTGGTTAATGGGGAATAAGGCCCTCTAGATCTGCTGGTATTAGTTGGAACAATGCACCGCTCGGGCACCATCGAATACGGAACACTGGGCCGCACTGCTCGTCAGCACTCACGCTTGTCAAGCGCGCCTCGCAAGCATGGATGGGGTGAGGAGAACTTTCTGTGTTCGCCTGTGCGCAGGTATGCGATGTCTTCCTTGTCGCAAAGGTTATTTGCGTGTGTCAGGTACTAAACTGCTCGAGAGATAAAAATCAGGCTGTGCATAGGGTATTCGCCACTTTCGTGTGGGAGTATCAAGGGGAACCAACGCGCAGAAATAATTTGCTTTTCTCCCTTCTGTATCAGCTGGGATAATGCATTTGTTTGCATACTAACTTATGCCTCGGTTTGTAGTAGGTGCGTTGCTTATAAATGCACCGTGCTTGTAATTAGCCAAGCCATTTTAAAATTAATGCTTTAATGTTAATTTCGAGGCTCTGACTTACTAATGTTTCAAGTTTGAAAAACAGGACATATATAGACGAAAGCGTGCTCTATTTTCGGAAAAAGACGCAATTCTATTCCCATTCCATTCCGTGCAAAAGGCGCTTAATTCCATCCACATTCCATTGCTCCAAGCGTTGACCCCATTCCATTCCGAGGTCGCGAAAATGTGGAATGATTCCGGAGTCATTCCAATTCTGGTGGGGAAACTCCGCAACACTGGTGGGAATCATTAAAGCACACACTCTTTGCGCTATTATCATTGTCTGATGACTGGATATGTTATTTTCGTCTTCTGCCAGGCTGTATAGAGTGTTTTTGTGAAGGAGTTACAAGCACCAGCGTGGCGCTCTGGCGGTAGACCCGACTGCGACGCAGAGGACGCGGGTTAAAATCCCATCCTATCCTAGAAATTTCTTTCTCATTTAATTTTTTCTCATATCACGCGATAGCGGTCACGGACAACTATGGTGCCAATGTCAGCTGTTGTGATCTCATAACAGCTTTCGCTGTAACAAAGTTCAGCGCCGACAATTCCCTCTCCACGCTGGCCTGCGTGAGAGGCGCGCAGAAGTCCACTTGCGTTAATATAAACATATCTGGTTGCCATTGTTTTCGTTTTTCGCACAATTTCAAGATATATTTGCTTTGGAATTCCTGCCTGAGGTACGCGCTAATGCTGTGCCCTGAGATACGCATAATTGCTCACGTTGCATGAGCTCAGTTGTTCCGGATTGCGGAGTTTTCTCGTGAACCGAAAAACGATTAAAAAAGTTTCGGTTTCACTCCGGAACGAAATAATAGATAAAGTTTCGGTTACGTTTTCGTTCCGGTCAAAAATATCGTTTTTTTTTTTCGTTTTTCGTTCCGTTCCGACACACTGATTGTACAACCGGTGACGTTGTGTACGGCGCAGGCGTGCAAATGACACTTGTAGGCGTGTGCTCTTACGCCGACAGTACACAGTGAGAATCGTTAGCAAAGCAGAGGTGTTCCATACGCCCAAGCAAATTATTTATATACAGAACACGAAACTATATAAGTATGATGTCCTCATCTTGTCTTGCGGGGCGCAAATGTTTCGTCCGCTATCATAAGCAGGAACACTGCACAACGGTAACTGACCTGTAAGGCGTTAATCGTGCATCGTGATTCCGTTCTCTCATGGTGCCTGAGCATGATTTCGCTGAAATCCTTCATCCGCTGCACGGTGCGTGGATAAGCCCTCCTTCCACGCACTGTTCAGACTCCGTGGCTACCAACAGGTTTTATAAACGTTGCTCAGTGCAATTACAGCCGGGAGAACACTGCGGAGGCAAAATAATGAATACTGACCGCCGCGGTTCGGTACAAGAAGTAGGGAAGCGCACATGCCGCGGCCGCTATCACAAGATGTACGCGCCACGTAACTATAGTAACTATAGCAACGCCGCCATTGTGCCCAGTGGACATGGCCGCTGAGACGTCATTTTCTCCACACTTCTTTTTCCCAGCGCGCGGGCTGGGCCTGGCTGGGCCAAGGAGGTTAAAAAAAAAATTGGGCTGGGCAAGCCTATCTCTTCTGTGCTTTTCTTCCTTCGTGACAACGTGGATACATCGAGAATCGCGCCCCTACCGCCCCTGCCGGCGCGATCTCGCAAGCCATCACGTGACCTAATTAGAGGCAGTTGCCGCATTGTCGTTGCAGGACAGCGTACATCTTGGTTCGTTTCAGGCAGCGCCGCGTTCATTGTTCGAAGCATTGTCCCAAGTTGGCTGACTTTGTCAAAGAGCAACGCGCGCCCGTGAGTACTAGTACCTACTACTTTATTGCAAGATAACAGTGATGTGATAGCTGCGCCAGATATGGTGTTTTCATGTTTCGAAAGCGTGGTCGAAACTTGTAGCGTGCGCGCATACATCACGTGCACACACCACGCTTAGGGTTAGCAACCGTCCCGACTGTTCGTACAGCGTCCCGAGTCTCGCGCCGTCCCTATCGGGACAGCTAGCTAGATGTCCCGTATTTGCACCAGACGGTCCAGCTAAAAATTTAGATGTGATCCAGCTCACGCCCAACAGCGCGCTTCACGCTTACGGTACATGAATTAAGTTCGCACAAATCGCACGCACTAAGCAGTGCTGTGGTGGCTGCATGCGAGGAGCTTAGCCACTTTAGCCATTCGAACTTCCGTGTAAAGTGCGAATACTTTTACGAGTACAGAAGTGTTGCGAGCAGCCCGTAGCCAGCTGAAATACCGCGATAAAGAAAAGTTATTTTGCGGGCTCCCTAGGTTAATGCTTACACCTCACGTAGCGTATCAGAATGGAAAGTGTAACGAGCGTATACTGATGCACGCAAGACAGGTGGTGTTCGCAGTTTTGGGGGGAGATTGCCCTGCAGGATGTAAGAAGTTGTTACAGTGTATATGTGACACTCAGGACGCAACAGTTGTATACCCTTGTATGCCGGAACTTTGTGAAAATGGCCGCTAACGCTAACTTAGCGTAGACTATTCTAAAATTGCTAGTAACCCTAACCACGCTACGGACTAGCTGAGAGTACGCGTAGGTTAAGGAAAACGTGCGCGCTTGTGCAGTGCTGGTCGTACTACGTTTCTATTATACCATAGACCGCGTATAACGTAAATCGCCAGAGGAGCGCTATGAAACCAAAACACAATTTGTCAAAGACTGCACATGCAAGAAGTGGCGAACAGGCAGCCGTGCCATTGCAAGAATCGAGTTAATTGTGCGACTGTGATGTGTTCTCATTTCCTTATAAATTTGCAAATGTTGAAAGGTTAACGTTCGCGGACCACGGCCGTGCTGACAAAACGCGAAAAAAAGAAAAAAAGGCGCTGTAGCAGAAAGTCGCCGACTAACTTTTCAGAGCTCCTCGGTTTTGCGCCGAATTACCTCGCGGAACGGCAACCGAATTTCCGCATGCTTTCGATTTCCCAGGCGCGATGTCGGGACTCGGAAGCAGTCGCGAGCGCGAACCGCGTCTCGAGTGTTGCACATGCACGTCCTCGTTTTCGTTGACGATTCAAGCTGTTACTTTTCGTTTCGTTGACGATTCACGAGTCAGAAAGTTCCGTGTATCCATCCGCCCTATTCAGTACGTATAACTAAAGCCCCTCCATGCGTTTTCCGCCGGCAGTAGACGCGATGGAGGGGCTTTAGTATAACTATGCAAAGCTTTTCGTTGACTCGGCACCAAATCGCACATCCGCGGTACGCGTGCACTCTCAGAAAGCGTGCCGCGGCGCCGTCCCGCCCGTTGGGGCTATGGACAAGGCGCCCGCCGGCTCGCGGCTTCTCCCCGACAGACGAAAAGTAGGCACGGGAGAGAAGTGTCCGGTTGATATATGAGCGCCGTGCGAGGAGGAGAAAATGCAGGCGCCGACTGATGGCTGGCTTGCACGGCAGCGAGCGATTCGGTCGACCAGGGAGAAAATCTTACGATCCACGGGAGAGGAGAGAAAAGCGGCGTCTCGCGAGCGGGAAAGGGCCGTGCTGTCGGTGTGTTCGTACCTGTCCACGCGCTAGCCGCACACCCGCCCCGTTCGAACGGCCGTCCTTTTGACGTCGCGAAGAGTGGTTTTCAACTTCTCACCTCTCATTCGCTGCTCGAAGACGGTCTTCATAGCAAACGACGCGCTTGCTCGATGCGAAGCGGGCGCGTGCGCTTTCGCTGAAGCTACGTGGAAAAAACAGCTGATTTTCTTGTTGTGATCATCATGAGCGTCATACAACTCTCGCGGAGATATTCATCGAAAGTAGCCAGCCTGTGTGCGCGTCCTGGCCTCATCAGTGCATGCATGCAATCGAGAACAGAAATGGACACAGTGTAGAAAGTTGTGCTGATGCAAGTGTAGTCGTTTCGTACCATCAGTCTTTCAAGTGTACTCCAACTCGCCCAACAAAATGCACTCTTATTCGAGTGCGAGGAAGATTTCCGTGATGTAATCTAAGCCAGGTATGTGTGCACCGAAATGAAAAGTGATCAATCACCGGAACAAGTGTTCATGAATTCTGCGTTTGTCACAGTGCATGCATAATTTGTGAATGCTACTCGAGCCCACGCTTCAGCATTGTTGATACGATAAGGACGTATTGCCCCGTGATTGTTGTTGATCGTGCATGCTGTTGTGACCGTGGTGAAACTTCTGCGCCCCGTGTCATATTTGAGCAATTCTGCCCACTATTGTGAAGTGGGTTCAACAAATAGAAGCTGTGAAATATTTAGGAGCGCAGTGCTCAATTTCCAGTCCGTGTGGGTGTGCATATGCCCTGAAGTGAAGCTTGCGTAATGGTTGCTGGTTCAGTTTTCTTATGTTGCTGGAGAAGTGTGTGTGCTTTTTATTGCACATTTGATTTTGTTGGAATAGACGTGTTTCGATTAGGGGAATCGAAGAATTGACTTCGTTGTTACGTTTGTTAAAGAACGTGTACATACTTGTAAAATTCTCTTGAATGCAAAAGTAGGGCAGCCTTCATTTCTGTAGCAAGGATGACTGCTGGGTTCATTGGGATGGTTTCATTTTCACGATCGCCCGACTTTACGGGCCCCTGTCATGTGAATGTTGGTGTGAATCCCAAGAGTCTTTAGATAATTTCTACGTTACGTGAATAGTCGCATAAAGCCAGGCATACAGGTTGCTGAAATAGCAAAAGCCTAAATTGCTTGGGGCACAAGCACACAATGAAGCTTTTTTGCACAGAAGCTAGTGGCATGGCAAGAACTATAGAAAACGGTGTTTAAACTGGCATGTGGTTCAATGGCATGAGACAACAAGGCTCTAAACAGCAGACCACTCTTATTCTTTTAGGAGTTCGCATCATCTGGCTTCGCCTGCTGTGGCTTCCCCTGAGTTCTCCTGTTGCGGAAGGCGACTTTCTTCGGCAAAGGTCAGTGCAGCATTTTCATCAACTCATCCCGGTTGCATAAGTTTCTTGTCCAACTCGAGCGAGTAAAGCTTTTGTATAGGTCTATTAGTCGCAACACCTTGTGGTTACTGAATCTTTTTGCATTATCGGATGGGGCCGTCAGCACCTTTGTAGACCTTGAGAACCCTTACAAGTTTCCACGTATGTCATGACAATAATTAGAACTGACAGACAAGAACACCAAAGAAAGTATAGGGGATGTTATTTGCAGTTATTTACAATATAAACGATTTACGATATAAACGTGAAGAAAGTAAAGTGGACGAAAAGACAACTTGCTGCTGGCAGGGACCGAACCTGTGACCCTCGAGAGCATCGGATGCGTTATTCTAGGGTCGCAGGTTCGGTCCATGCAGCGGCAAGTTGTCTTTTCGTCCACTTTACTTTCTTCACGTTTATATCGTAAATTACTGCAAATAACATCCCCTATACTTTCTTTGGTGTTCTTGTGTGTTCTAATTGATGTTGTGTTAACAAAGAAAAATTCCTTAAAATTTCCCTTATTTCGTTCACATTTCTCATGGCAATTTTTTGGTGAGCGCTATGACGACATCACCTGCCTTGGCTTTCCTTGTTCTTTTCTTGAAGGGCCTCTGAACCACCCAGAGGTTGAAATTTAGTCGTGGTGCGACAACTGTGCACAAGTCTACAACGAACATGTAGCCGTGAGCATTTTTTTAAACGGTGCCATAATAGCGGAGTTGCACGTGTTTGATGATCGAAACGCTGCAATCGGTCGTTTCATTCTTTCCTTCGCTACCCTCCGCTCGTCTGCTGGTCTCCTCTCCCAACACCGCTTTGCCCTGCTCGCCGAGTGCCCCTTCCAAACTCGCGTGACATACCGTCATCGCTGATCGCTGACGTGCTGTTCGAAACAGCGGGCACTTCCGGTTGCCACAACTCCCTGAACTCCGTGCGCATGTTTACTTGAAATGTTTGAAAAAATATCTGAGGTGGTTTGGGGCCCTTTAAGAGAAAAGTGCGCCGATCGAAGTTGCTAATGATATCTGTTATTCTACCGTTCCCAGAAGTTCTCACTTAGGCGTGTCGTATAAGTGCATCTTGAGACCGCTTGCGTTCTAGTCAAGTCTGCTGTCAAGTCGGAATTAAATCTGCCGTAGTGGCATCGGTCTCTGTTCATGAGGACGTCTGCTAGAGTTAGTGCACCAGGCTCCCCGGTGTCTGACTTTGTATAGGTCAAAGGCCCGATGTTCACGACCACGTCTGCCTCTAGTAATACAGTTGTCAGCTCTTCACTGTTAGGAAGTGCTTTGTCGAGGAGTTTTCCCAGCAGGAGCTCGGTCGTCCAGACTCCCACCAACCTCCCCACCATGGTACACTGGGAATAATAAACTTCCAGACAAATATTTTCTGGCTAAAAAATGCCATCGCTTTTTCTTCATATGGCAGACTGCAAAGTTTCTCCAAGTCTTTTGGTGTCTTTTTGAATCTTCTTGTATTGTTAGAATAAGTGACTCGTGGTTGGCCCTGCCACGCAACGAATCGCCAGAAGGACGTGAGAAATGCTTCTGAGCTCGCACTGGAATCCAGCTTCACATGCACTTCCGTGATAAAGCACCTGCGAATAGCACTGTTTCGTCTCTCCTTGTTGGTCCACTATAAATTGCGGTCCTGCGATGTCGACTCCCACGCGTTCGAATGGATTCGTAGGCATCAAACAATGATGTTTTATCTGCAGCCGGAGCATAATTGCCAGGGCCTACTCTGAAGTGCCTGCTGTGCACAATATTTTGTACCACTGTTCTCGCTCAACAGATCCAGTAGCACTCTCTCAACTGTGAAATTATGTTCCTTCGTGCGGTATTTTGCGGTGCCCTTTCGTGACTAACAATGTAGACAAAGGGTAGTCATGAGGGATGATAACTGGATGGTTTATATCCTCGGATGCGTCAAGGTTTAACACATGCCCTCCAACACTAAGGATTCTGTCGATTAAATAGATTCAGATCTTTGATGGGAGATGTAGCCCTCGTAGGCATACTTTTCAAAATCAGACTGACTTCTTCGTGGAAGGCTTTCTGCTGCACATGCCTGATGCAATATTTATCTGCTTCAGTTACCTCTTCGGCTGCCACTTGGTCATTATGGGCTCCACTTTTACTTCGGAGGGGTTAATGAATCGGAATGTTCGGGCCATGACCCTGAGCAGCCTGTCAATCTTGCTGTGCTTTTCAACGTCCAGAATCAATGCTGACGCCATTTCAGATCCTGTCACAACATGAATAGCCATTTTTTAATGACCATGTCGTTCATTGTAGTACTTGTGCGAAAACAAACGGAAACAAAGAAAGGAGACACACGGACTAGCGCAATCCGTATTGCGCTAGTCCGCGTGTCTCCTTTCTTTGTTTCCGTTTGTTTTCGCGCAAGTACTACAATGAATTCGTTCCAACTAGGCCGGCTAGCAGTTTGCTTCAGACCATGTCGTGTGTGCTGATACATTCTAGCAGTGGTGATTTGTCTTCTGACTCGCTGAGCCATTCAGGTCCTTGCCACCATGTACAGTATGTGACAGCATGTGTGAGTAGGTCCGCTGAACATAGTAAGTCCCAGACAATAACCTCCACGTGAAAGGGTCGGTTCTCACTCGGATGTCTTTGAGTCTGGCAGAATTGTTGCTATTTCGTCGTGTCGCCTTTCATTCATGAAAGGGGGATTTTAGAATATGTCCGCAACGTGCAGACCAGCTTAAAATCGGCGAGGACCATGTATTAGTACTTAAATAAGCAGCCTCGTTCCAATCAAGGGTCCTAGTAGCTTCAGTTGTGGCAGTGTTGTTGTCTTAGCGTTGACGCAATAAATGATAATCTGACTAGTATCATTAAAGGGGTGGTGCCACCAAATTTGTGGCTTGCGCGTTCTTTGCTGTAAGCGTTTCCTATAGCTCCAGGAAGCATGATGCACGCAGCAAGATTCATGTATTCTCGCTAAATAATTTAATATCGCCTTTCGATGTGGACAACTTTCGCTTTCGGTTTCTGGGCGCCGAGGTTGGGCAGTGACGTAGAAGTGTAGGAGGCGTGGTCACGTGACCACACAAGGCTGTGACGCACATAGCCAGGAAGCGATCGAAACTCGGCGAGTGATGCAGCAACCGTATACTATATAGTGAACTAGAATATATTCTACTTCACTACAGACGGTAAGTACGTTGCGGAAGTGGCGGAGGTCCGGAGGTCACTCACGTTACTACAGCAGATTTGGTGTGACGTCACTACAACTTTAGTTGCCCATCCTACAGATTTACGTCAGTGTTTGCGCGCTAGCGGTGGGTTTCGATCGGGAGAATGGGCATTTAGGTACACTTTGGAACTGAATTAAAATATATTCTAAAAGTTTGCTGTGTCCGACCCTTCGTGTGGAATGTCCTTGCATACAGAGGAAACCCACAACGGGCTTACTATAGCCTCGAAATTTGATGGCACCACCCCTTTAAGGAGTGTGCAGTGGAAGTCGGGGGTACTGTCGTTAGACAGGACACTGGTAAGCTATCCCAAGAGACGAAAAACCTCATTAAGAAACGTCAAGCTATGAAAGCCTCAAGTGCAACAGACAAAATAGAGCTGGCGGAACTTTCGAAGTTAATCAATAGGCGTAAAGTAGCCGACATAAGAAAGTATAATATGGAGAGAATTGAGCATGCTGTAAAGAACGAAAGAAGCCTCAAAGCTATGAAGACAAAACTGTGCATAGGCAAAAATCAGATGTATGCATTAACACTTTCGTGACCGCAGAAAAATCTGTTGTTTTTGGCTAGTCCAGGAAATATTTTTTTCCTGCCAAAGAAAAGAATTGATGCTAAAGTGTAGGGTATCAAATGATAGAGGAAGAATTGGTCTTTCCATCAGTATTAATTCCAATTAACGGATTTATTTTGAATATAATAAGAAAATTCTCAGACAAAAAAAATGCATCAAAAAGAAAAAAAGATTCATAAAAACATCAATGCTACTCTGCAAAGGTTTAACATTTAAAAAAATCGAAATATACGTTTTGACCACAAAGCCCTCGTAGAATAACAGTGGAAATATAAGCTCTGTAAGTACAAAGAATATTTACATAAGAAGATTATAGGCACTAGTGCCTATCATGCCACAGCGCGATGCTGTTTCTCGACGCGGTAAAACAAAGGCTGGCTGCACATGTTTCTGAAAAAAATTGGTTTTTTCTGTTCAACTTTCCTAGCATAGTTTGCAGTTCTGGTATTTTTCAATTTTCCTGTGTATCCGTTGAAATGAATTGTGTAGCCTGTTCCAAATCTGCAAAAATCCTTAATTGTACCCTCATTTGACCTCTTTCTCCCTCATATACTGCCGAATACCATACCGACCTTCAGATTTCAGTATTTTGTCATCCACTGAAAGGTTCCGACGAGGTTAAAAAATAGCGTAGAAGAATCGTTCATGTGTTGCAATAGAGAAGACACGTGGTCAAGCTTCTCATGGGATGCGACGGTCGTCTTCTTCAGATCAGAGACACTCAAAAAGCCTTGAACCTTTTCCGTGGCATCACTGACGGTGGACGAAGGCCTTGAAATATGTGTCGTCGACACCAACACCAATGCAAGCGCGGGACTTCAACGATTACCATGTACACATGGAATGCGAAGAACTTGCTCATCTTCTCTTCAGTAACCTCCCTCCATGGATCCATCCCTCTCACTGTATGTTGGCTTTTCGAAAGTATGCATCTACGCATGCTTATCTGTGTGGTTGCATACCTCTCTGACGACTCCTGCGGTGAAAAACTACACGAAGACGTCGCCGCGCAGCGCACCGGAGCGTTGGATCGAAGTCCTTTCCGTGCTGTCTTCGCAGAGAGAACTGTGCTCTTTCTGCACCCGGCGCCAAATGGTCCCGCCCGAATGAAGTTAACACATTGCAGATAAGAGCTGTTATTTTAAGAACACACCGGATACGTTTACATCGACGCGCGGCAGCGATAAAACGACCCGAGGAGAAGGCGAAACTTACCGGTGGATAGTTGCTGATGTTCCGGGGAGCTTTGACGCACTTTCGCCGTCCATATACTGAAGCCTGGTGAATCGAAGTCGTCTTCCGTGTCTGCTGCTACCATCATCCAGAGATTCCCGCTCAGATTAATTGGAATCCGTCGAAATTCAGTTTCTGTGGAGCACCCGCGAGCGACACCGACGCGAAGTCTGAAACAACGAGCGCTCACCTACCCGACTGCGAACGAGCTTTAAAAATCTTCCCGCGGTGGAAAAAAGAAACTTGCAAACAAATCTGACAAAGAACATGCTATTTTACCCTTTGTATTGCGCTAGCTGTCCAGAACCGCTCAGAGAGTGCCAAAACTTGAACTTGAAGTCAGCGATAACATACTATCGATGGGAATAGGTGCGCTCACGAAAGTGTTGAGGGACAAGGAAGGCAAGGTCACAACAAATATGTATAGAATATTTGAGGTAGCGGAAGAGTTCTACAGAGATCTGTACAGCAGCCGAGACAGTCATGATTATAACGTAAGAAGCAGTAATAGCGCAGAGGAATCTGACATCCCACCAGTATTGACAGGAGAAGTAAAGAAAGTCCTAAAGGGAATGCAAAGAGGCAAAGCAGCTGGTGAGGATCAGGTAACATCAGACCTGCTGAAAGACGGTGGAGAGATTATGTTAGAAAAACTGGCCACCCTGTATACGAAGTGTCTCTCGACGGGGAGGATACCAGAATCTTGGAAGAATGCCAACATCATCTTGATCCATAAGAAAGGGGACGTCAAGGACCTGAAAAATTACAGGCCCATAAGCTTACTGTCCGTTGTCTACAAGCTATTTACAAAAGTAATTGCTAACAGAATTAATACGACATTAGAGTTCAATCAACCAACGGACCAGGCAGGATTTCGTACAGGCTTCTCAACAATGAGACACTGGAAGTTGTAAAGGAGTATGTCTACTTAGGACAGGTAGTAACCGCGGAGCCGATCCACGAGAGTGAAATAACTAAAGGATAAGGATGGGATGGGGCTCATTCGGCAAGCATTATCAAATCATGAATGGTAATCTACCACTATCCCTCAAGAGGAAGGTATATAACAGCTGCATCTTACCGGTACTTACCTACGGAGCAGAAACCTGGAGACTTACAAAGAGGGTTCAACTTAAATTGAGGACGACGCAGCGAGCGATGGAAAGGAAAATGATAGGTGTAACCTTAAGAGACAGGAAGAGAGCAGAGTGGGTCAGGGAACAAAAGGGGGTTAAGGATATCATAGTTGAAATCAAGAAGAGGAAATGGATATGGGCCGGGCACGTAGCACGTCTGCAGGATAACCGGTGGTCACTAAGGGTAACTGACTGGATTCCAAGAGATGGCAAACGCGTGAGGGGGAGACAGAAAATTAGGTGGGTAGGTGAGATTAAGAAGTTTGTAGGTATAACGTAGCAGCAGAAAGCACAGGACCGGGTTGATTGGCGGAACATGGGAGAAGCCTTTGCCCTGCAGTGGGCGTAGACAGGATGATGATGATGATGATGTCTTAATAGGTGTCACGTGTGATTTTGCGATTAGCAGTTCGGGATTAGCAGATCGAAATAGTACGGTGCAAAGCACTGCTCTGTACACTGAGGGGCTTGCATTGCGAAATACATGTAGCTACAGCGTAGATCGGCAGAAAAAGTAGAGCTCACTCGGACTCGATCAAGAAATATATTTCGTGCTTAGGGCTCACTCGGACTCAATCTCGCTAAAATATTACTCTCCCGGACTTGCTCAGACTCTCGGCTCGATCCGAGCGTGACAGAGTCGACCCACGAGTGTGTTAGGGTATAAATAGCTTTCTCGATCATGGTGTCAATGCTCTTTAATGCTCAATGCTCTAATGCTCAATACCACTGCTCAAGTTAGTGTACATGTAAGTGCATGGGGAGTTGTATTTTGTAATTTTTCATTTATTTCATTTTTCCTTCCAATCACATTTTGTGCCAAGCACATGACACATGTGATGTACTTGTAGATTTGCAAAGATTTGCAAGTTTGGTGAGGAGGTGAAAGAAATTGGTGCATTGGCAGATTAGAGACTGTTCAAGTTTTTGAAACTGCTACAGCAGCTAAAGCCCCTGAATTGCATTGCTTAATTACTGATCCTATTGTTAATTGCTCCTGTCCTCTCCTGCACTTTCCCTCGGTGCTCCCATTGGCCGAACGCAGTCACGTGCCCCTCCCGCGAGTTTTTTCTTGCTTGTGTTTCGTTTCTGTCTGATACACCTCCATAGCAGTGCGCAACACAGTGAGCTGCCCACGTGTGCACCACGTTTCTCGCCCCATTTTTGTATTGTACTTTTGTGACGAGGTCTCAGTCGTTCTTGCGTTTTTAATGCCCTTTTGCCGTGTTTTCGGGTGCAGTACACGTGAAACTGACGGCAAGCGACTTTTTCAGGTTTTGCCTTGGAAGGAAGATGCGGTTCAAAGCAACACCTCGCAGATCCGGGCTGACTTCAAAGCAACGCGCTGGTTTTCGCTTTGGGAGGTGAGCGAGCATTTTTTCACGCATCACTAACTTCGTGAGGTTTTCTGAGTGCACACCCCTGTCCGTAGCCTCTTGATACACCGAGAAAGACCATGGACTGGCCCAATCGTTGACGACAGAAGACAGACTCCAAAATATCCTTCGAGATGAAAACCAACCTCCCTGCTCCCAAGAGCTGTACCTATGTTTGATCTGTACCGATTTGAAACCTGGATATGTTCATTCCAATCTGTATATTAGCGTGTCTTAAAACTGCAAACTCACTGAAGCTTATGCATTGTGTGGTTAACATTAAATTACAGCAAACTCTTTCAAAAATCACTTGCAATCTGTGAGGTGCTATTTTTCGGGATGGGGGTGACTGCCATGCCTAGAGCTTGCCACTAAATCTCAACTTAAAGATGGCATGAAATAAATTAAGCTAGGGTAGATTCACAATGAAGAAACTGGAAAGAAAGGCAGCCGAGATTCCATATGAGTTGCAAGCCCAACACAGCATGCAGTCGGGCTGCCACGAGTTGGCTAAAACATGTGCTGCAAGTTACATGCTTATGCTTAAAATTAAGCCAACAGCATTAATAAATTGTAGCAATGAACATATGCTACGCACGTTTTGTAATGAAGTATGTGGTTGTTGTGACGTTATGTCGAACGAGTTTGATAAGCCGACTGGCGCGAACGACAACGCACAAACCACTTCGACTAGAGCGTTTTATTATGAGCTAATAAACGCGTTTTTGGCTTAACACGCACACTGGGCATAAAATACACAAAGGCTTTGCGAGACTTCAACTACACTCCCGAGATGGGCGCCTGTCCTTCACCTCTAATCTGTGCTTATGTTTTTTGTGCATGCTGACAAACAAAACAAACTGCAACAATAGATGTGCTCAATAATTCAACGTCTATTAGAGCGCCTGAACTGGCAATCGAGGCGTAGCCGGTCTCGATGTCATCAGATACCGGAGACTGAGGACGAGGGATTTGTTTTCCCGGCTTTTCGGCTTCGTCCCACGTTTATAATGCAAAACGAAAGGTGATATCGGACACAGACTAAATAAGAGTAAATGCCATGCACTCAACTCTCCAAACAATCTGAGCACATGGGCTTTGAAGTAACGTTGTTGCTCGACTTGCCATTATTCTTGGTGCCACTTTGTAGAGTCATAATCCAAGACATTTGTGGCTGAGTTCTTAATCTGGTGCACGCTGAACATAGCCTTCAGCTTATCGTCGTGGAAACACACTAGAGCAAACGCTGTGTATGCATGCAGACTCACGAGAAGCACGGAGATTAAACAAAGCGCGCGCTGAGGCCACGGTGAGGCAGCAAATGCAGAATATTCGGCTTAGCTTGGCCGCAGTCTCTGCTTGTCTTCGTATCAGCTGAGCACGGATGGCGCGCCGGACGCACTTGCAGATTCAAATTTTTTTCTCCTGTATTTTTACAGTACTACTTATCTTGCTTAGCACAAATTGCTATAAAATTTTAAAAATTCGGCAGATCCCACGCTTTGTGGAAATCTGTTTCATGCGAAGCAGTCAGCGAGTACCTCTATGCTCTATGCGAGTACCAATGCCACTGCTGGATTACTCCGTACCTTAACTGCTGATAGTACAGCTAGGACCAGCTCTTGTTGCTAATATTCACAAGTACTAGGTACCACTAAACTGCTATTCATCAACCTATTGTATCCCAACTGCAAGCAGTTTCCAACTGCAGCACAACAGGTCAAGGTTCCATTTTGAACGCATATGGAACCGGTTGTTCCCAGTACAAATGGAATTCGTTCCAGTTTGATCTCGGGTGGAACCAGTTGCTCCTCGGCGGGTTCCCAACCAGAACCACGGCCTGCAACTGGGATCAACTTGCTTCCAGTAGAACTTAAATCGGTGTTCGTACAGGTCCTTGAAAAGCTTGAAAACCCTCGAATTTGAAAGCTACATTTTCAAGGCCCTAGAGGGTCCTGAAAGTCTATTATGTCCTTGAAAACCCTTGAATTTCGGGACCACAGTGTGACCTGCTCTCTGTTGTAGGTTAGCATTGATGCGGCAAACTTTCCATTCCAGAAACAATACACCGAGCACGTGTTCTGTTCGTCTGTGCCTTGTCCTGTCGTTTATTTCACTCCTCTGCATCTTGTCTCTCTTTGTCTCTCTGCTTCTCAAGCTTATGACTTAACTGCTGCATTTATGCTGCTTTTTTCCCTGTCAAGTGAGCGGTGCACGTGGTTAGTACACTGTAGCGATGTCAAGCATTGCTGATACTAGAGAGGTCTCGGCACCTGTCCCAAACATTTGTTTGTTGTGAACTACTTTAGATGGCATCGAGGCTAGACTTTTCCACAGTTTAATGATAGTCAAAACACGTATCTAGCAAAACCAAATTATAAGTAGTTCCCAATCTAAGGAACGAATTTTCATTCCCCGGCAGATACTCATTAGATTCAGCATTGTTGTCAATCCGAACTAATGGAACTCACATGGAACCAAAACAATATAAATGAAGTTTTTTCTGAAATAAATTAGTACAAAGAAGCACATTTTTTAAACATTTTTTACACAGATGGCTTTTTTCCTTCAAGCGCGGGCACTAACACTGTTGCGCTAAAACATCTGTCACCCGTAGCCACGAGCCTAGTTTTATTTTGACAAAGCTACACGCCACCCACATGCACGAAGCAGTGTACTCAACAGTTGTGCTGTTATGTACCAGATGGTACTACGGGCGGTGGGGGTTTATTGCTCCTGTCAGTGCTCCCACAGGAGCACTACTGTGTGTTTTCGTTATTTCGGGATTTATGCGACAGATGATATTGGTCATCTCCTCGCAACTTTCTTGCTCGCCTTGCTCGCATAATCACGACGTTCGTTCTCCACGTCTTTGCATTTCGGCTGCATGTCATGTGTCACATGACTGTCTACCTGGCCTGCATCGCCTGGACCACGTATGTGCGGCTCAATGTTTTGTACACCTCAACAGACTTTTCACACGAGCATGCATAGGTTAGCGGCAAAAACGTCGTCGTGGTAGGTTTTGGGTGTCTCTGGTCTCTGTTACAATTTTAGGTTTCAAAGGACTGAAAAACCCCTTTCTCAATTTAAGAAAGTAATTTGAGCATGGTGGCGACTTCGTTAAATTGAGTTTCAACTCTATATGTTCTAAGTGCAATAAATTTAGTCAGGATTTCAAACATTGTTATAGTAAAAAAAAATCCTCATTTGGATGCCGTTTTTTAGTCCTTGAAAAACGTGTGGCACGCCCTTGAATTTCCTTGAATATCCTTGAATTTTCTCCTTTGAAACATGTACGAACCCTGCGAAATGATTCCCAACTGGTACCAGTTGCATCCATTCCAGCTGGAACTTTTTCCAGTTCAATCCCAACTGGGGCCAGTTGCTCCCAGTTTGAGTTAAAACCAGTTGTATTCCCAGTTACTCATTTTCTCCTGGGCCTGTAGTCTTTTTTTTCTATGAACTTTTCGTCACGCACTGCAGTCTCTACTGCATCTTACAGCACACTTCCCCTGTCACCTACGTACTATGCACTGTCCACTGACTGAAGGTGGTCGTGGGTGCAGTACACGTGAAACTGACGGCAAGCCAACGACTTTTTCAGGTTTGGTCGCGTAAGTGACCAAGGAACACCTTCCTTGGCTGGATCAGCCGGGCTGACTTCAAACCGACGCAGTGGTCTTGGCTTTTTGAGGTAAGCAAGCGTATTTTTGCACATTGCTAACTGCGTTAGGTTTTCTGAATGCACACCCCGATCTGTAGCGTCTTGGTACGCCAAGAAAGACCATCAACTAGCCCAATTGTTCCTTCGTGACGAAAACTAACCTCCCTGCTTACACCAGCCTGTGAACACTTCCACGCACCCGTAGTCGTTTTTCTATAGACTTTTTGTCACACGCTGCAGTCTCTACCACATTGTACAGCACACGTCCCCTGTCAACTACGTACCATGCACTGTTCACTGACTGAAGGTGTCATGCATGCGAGACTGTGCTCTTTCAGAAACTACAACCTGACTGTCCTCTCCTCCACTTAAACATTCAGGATGGCTCCTCCAGGGGCAGTTGTAGCAAAGAAGACTGGCATGCCCTATAGCTGCGCTATCATCATCTTGCTGATGAGGAGTTCGCGCTCCTTGTACCTTGTGTTCGATTTAGACGTGCACATTTCGGAATAGACTAAAAACTGCGTTGCATGATGTTTGCTTCGGATGTTTGCAGAATGAAATTCTTTGGCAGAGATGAATAAGAATGTTGGAACAAATTCATCGCGGAAACTCGATTTGAATACATTACAATGGAAGTCTCGTGGGTTCTGCTGGCAACACCTTGGGAAATTTGATGCTTGTACAGCACATGTGACATGGCAGGATTACCGTATTTACTCGATTCTACCGCGCCCTCGATTGTAACGCTCACCCGTTTTCCGCGACCAAAAAAAAAAGTAATACATCGATTGTAATGCGCACCCATTTTTCGTGAGAGAAATGAACAAAAAAAGTCCGTAGGAGTCAAACTTCGCACATTCAGAACAAGTATTTAAAGAACTAAAGTTTCAAAAAAGTAAAACACAAAGTCAAAAAGCGGGCCTTGCCGCTAAAACTGTCACCACTACGGCGGCGATACGAGTCGCGTAATGGATCAGTCCTCGTCACTGTCGGACAACTCCTTGTCGCTGTCAACACTCTTCGATTTCGGGAAACCGGCCCTGCTGTGGTCCACTGAAACCTTTTCGTGAAGCTTTGCTGTAAAAAATCTTCTGCTTCTGTTTGCGCCAGTCTCGCAAGCACGTTTCGGGAACTCCGAACGACCGCGATGCGGCCCGATTTCCGTCCGTCTCTGCATGTGTAATAACTATTCTTTTAAATGTGGCATCGTGGTACACTCGTCGAGTATTTGGAGTCGGCACTTCCATGCCGTCGATGCGAACACAGAACGGGATGACTGTCTCCTCAGCACACGTACGAACTGAAAAAAATGGCAGAAATAGCCAAAGCGCGTAGGAGGCGGCCATTTTGAAATGTCGATGGCAATACGATAACGGAGTTTCTTTTTTTTGGTACTCGATTCTAACGCGCATGCGATTTTTGGACTCGTTTTCCCGGAAGAAAGGTGCACGTTAGATTCGAGTAAATATGGTACATAAGTCACATTGACATTAATTAAAAAGAAGCGCAGTGCATCGTGGATGCATTTGCTTTTATGAAACGAAGTGCACTCTGAATTAAAAAGAGTCCTGATCCAAAATTTTACTGAGATTTGGATTGCACCGTATCCCTTGTATGATCATGAGATGAATGCAAAGAACTTGCTTGATTGATGCAAGCAAACGAAATTGTTGACAAACTTACAAATTCGAAATGAAAGCAGACAACAATTGCATTATGCGGTGCATAAACCATTTTTTTTATACGTGCAAGCCTTCCTACCAAACCCACCACCACAATTTTTTGAAGGCGTTGTTATTACGTGCTATGGGCAATTGCGCCGATAGCTGATCACTACAAATATTTTTGCAGATTCTATAACTAGGCTGAGAGTACCCATAAGGAAATGAATGGTTTTGCCATAATGCAGAAATGCACTGTAAGACTGCACTTTGTGTGGGCTGATGAGCAGCTCTCATTGTGTCGTTTGCACACAAAAGCAGGTTGTTATGCATGAATGCTGGTCTTTCTCGTACGTCTGACAAACATAAAACATGTTTCTATTTTTACAGTTATGATAATCTCATCAGAAGCATACACCGTACAGAGTTGCTAGAGTATTGTAGATGAAAAAACGAGCAAGGAACGACGGACACAGAAAAGAAAACGGCGACAGAACAAAGCTCGAACTAACAACTAAAAATTGTGGCGGGAAACAAACCATTTAAAGCTTCTGGCAGTCACCTGGCCCATGCACGGCCGTCATCATAGAAGCGCAAGCCAAGCACAACACTCGGGCAAAGGCACCAATCACCAGAAATGGAGCACTTTAAGATGAGCACTTCCTTGTCACTGAGGCTTAAAGAAGTGGCTCTAGCGTTGCAGTGAAAAAGGCGTCTCTTCATGGAAGCTGAACATCTGCTCTTGCTTGCAACCACATTGAACTGCTTTGTTTTGAACTAATAACTAGTATTGTAATTTTCAAAGTGGTTTGAGGCAGACTTCCAAGAAATTAATTTCATGTATGCTTTAAACCCCAGTACTGGTTTGGTTTGATATCCTGCGTTTAAATGCCTTGCTCTCGGCTGGCAAAATATTTTTTGGTTTGGGTATGGTGCCTGTGGATGCATAATCAATTTTCGTTCAGCACAACGGCTCGTCTGCTGTGGCTTTATAACAAGATTTTTCAGTATCTGTTACAATGCTCATGGGGCTATTGTCATTCTACTTGTACAGTGACTAGCTTATTGTCGAGCATGATTACAGTATCGTGTTTGCACAGAAAGCATTGTGTATTTTGTAAAGGTGCTCCCAACAGCTATCTGTGGGCCTGTAATTAAACCAAAGAAAGGCATGAAATGTTTCCTTGCTTGCCCTATGCTATATCCTATGCATGTTGCCAATAAACAGCCATGTATAATGCAAGCATTATGGTCTTTCATCAGAGGATGGTAAAAGTTGTGCATACACAACGAATGAAACAATTATGTACCTACAACTTGCGGCAAATTGCAATCATTATGACAGCACGTGTTCTATCCAGTGATGTGATTCAGTGATCCAGTGATACTGTTCTATCCAGTCATGTGATTGCTGTGCCAAGAGGTGAAACCTGCTACATCCTGCTAAGTCTTGGCAAAAATTTCATTATTTGCACCAAGCATGCGTCAAGACGTCGTTTTTGCGTTCTTTCGGTGAGAAACGCAACGGCAGGCGATCGAAATCCATGGGTCACCTCTGCAATTTCGAGTGGTCATCGTGCTATGTAGTCGAAGTAGTCGCTGGGTGCAAGCCTTCCAAACAACTTCAACCCTCCCGTATTGAAACTTACTGCATTAGATTTGAACTCGCCCATACTGTGAAACTTGCTGGGTTGGTTTTCTATTACAGTCGAAGCCACTTATAACGATCCGACGTATAACGACAGTGGTGGGAAACCTGCGCCAATTGCGCCAATCTGCGCCAACTGGCAATTGCTGCTCCACACTGCTCCAAAAGGGTCTTTTTGCCTAATTTGCGCCATTGCTGCGCCACAACGTGGTGTTAGGAACCGAAACTAATGTTTCGTGGACAGCGCGCTTCGTGAGTGGATGTACGTCATGGTCGCCATCTTGAGCTGCTGCATTTGTTAATGGTGCCACTAGCGTTCCAGTCATCGTGACAGCCGACGCAATCCAATTCAGTATCAGCGGCAACGGTACAGCAGCACTAGCACCCTAGCTACCCTAGCAGCACTGCAACCGCGCCGCAACCTTCGCTTTCTGCAAGCGATGCGCACTCCTCGATGCTGATGCTCTAGCTGTCCTGGCAGCGGACGGAAGTGCGTTTGTGTTGTCACCTAATAAAAGCGTGCAGTATGGTTACGACAGAGCTACGCTTGCTGTTCCGTACGCGTACGTTTATCGTAATGGCGTGAGTGTAGCGTGGTTTCTGTGTGCACGATCCGCAACGATCAACTGCTCAACAGCGAGCTGCTTTCGTTTCTACAAAGCGGTGCGTGTGTGAACGCGGTCCGGCACAACGAGCAGCAACGATCAGCGGCTAAATGCGTGCAATAGGCTTAAAGCAGCGCGACGCGACAGGGTTGTCAGCGATACGTCACACTGGCGCGGTCGTCGGTGGCCGCCATCTCACATTCGTTCTTTCCCTATGCTTGCATCGCTGCAGTCGCGCGGAAGTAGGAATCATTTATCGACCGATTTCCGCACTTTCGAAAAGAGACACTGTGGCGTCAGCAAGTTCAGCGGCGCAGTAAATTTTTATTGCGTAAAACGTTATCGCGGCACGCAGTATATATATATATATATATATATATATATATATATATATGTGTGTGTGTGTGTGTGTGTGTATCGGGTGTCCCAGCTAACTTGTGCCAAGGGTTTAAAAATGCAATATTAGAGGCAGTTGAGTGAAATCATTTACATATTGCTGACAGCCACCTTGCACGCTACAGATACTTTTTGTTTTGTAAATAATTTGTTAATTAGGATTATTTAACTCAATTTCTAAATATTGACTTTAGGCAAGAAATGGGATTTGCAAAGTTCAAGAGCGTCTTCACAAACCCCCATTGCATTATTTGCGAGAAAGAAAGTCTCACGTGTATCATTTCTTCCGAGCTGCAAAAAAGCCCGAGAAATACGAAAAAAAAAAACACATGACTAGCGCTTTCGTGCGCCGCGATTGTGCTGCTCTCAGCCGTGGTTTGAGCGAACGAAATCAGCTGCGGCCGCGACTCGCCGGCTTCGTCACAGCTAGTTGCAGCGGTAGGCCGATAAATTGGCAGTAGTTTCTTGGCCTGTGTCAGCCAGTTGGCGCGCGTGACGGTGCAAGTTTTAGCGAGCGCGGGCCAAGCAACAACCGCCAACTTATCGGCCTACCGCTGCAATGGAGCCGGCGAGTCGCTGCCGCAGCTGATTTCGTTCGGTCAAACCACGGCTATGGTGGCTACCATGGCTGAGAGCAGCACGATCACGGCGCGCGAGTGCGCTAGTGACGCGGATCTTTTTTTTTGTATTTCGCGGGCTTTCCTTGCAGCATGGCTAAATTTCTAGGCTAAATTGGCTAATTCTAGGCAGCTTGGCTAAATTCTAGGCAAAATTTTCTTCCTCTGTGTGTTTCATGAAAAGTCCATGCCTGCTCCAAACACAGGGGTAGCTGCTCCAAAAGCAGATTTTGCCTGCTCCAATGGCTGCTCCGAAATGCTGGAAGGCATTCCCACCACTGTAACGATCTATCGGTTATAACGACCATGTTTGGGTGCACTTACGATTTTCCAATGCTAAACATTGAAGCTGCGTCCACATATAGCGAACATTTTTCAAAGCCTCCTACTTTTACAACGAACACTTCAGACACCCCGCTCCAGTTTACTCGCGACTAAGATATCCCTGATCGGCGAGCACTGCACGCAGATTTCGGACGCTGCGAGCGAGGTCGCTCACTTTCGAGCCTTTTCTTCAGTGGCAGAATGGCAGTGAGGAAAAAAAAAAAGGAGGCCTTGCGGTCAGCTTTCGCACGGTAACCTTTCCTGCAGCTACGACCGCCTGCGATGAACCAAACAATGCCTTGAAATGCAAGAAGGCATAAATGCAAGAAATTATAACCGTGATAACTTTCCTCGCATAAAGGTTCACTGCGTTCCTAAACTTATCAACGCCACAATGTGCCGCAAAAGGTTGTCAGTCTTTTCGGTAACGGCAGAGACCGGTCGATCAGTGATAACGATTTCCGCGCGATTGCGCCGATGCCTTCGCGGAGAAGCACCAGAAAAGAGCGGAGGCGAGGTGGCGGCCGTCGATGAATGTGCAGTTATGACTTATAGCCGACAACCTTATATCACAGTCATCTGTAGATATCGGCTCGGCTGCGCGTGTGCCGTACGCCGTACACTGTGCGGATTGACGGCGGTACGAGTGCGCCATGCTGCCGTTCGCAAGTTCGCCGCCGCCGCGTTGTGCGAGACCGCTTTTTTAAAGTGCGCCTTGCTTTGTAGAAACGAAAGTAGCTCGCTGTTGTTGAGCGGTGTGGGCACCGAGAAACATCAACGCATTGACAGCGAACTTATACAGTGTGTTTGACTAGGTGACAACTCAAGTGCGCCGCGAATCGTCGTGCAGGGTCGCGAGAGCATCGCAGAGACATAGAGTGCATGTTGCTTGCAAAATGCTTGTTTTCGTTGCGTTTAACGAACAGGCTACTCTCCGCACCCGTGCACGGTCCGGAGTGAAGCAGGCACGAAGAACATACAAATGCACGCATACGGCATACAGCAAGCGGCCCGACAGTGACTCCGCGAGCCGAGTAGGGGACGCGCTGCATGCAACTAGCCTGGTATGATCGGCTCCACGTGGCAGTACCGCGCTTCGGTGAAACAGTGTCAGTTCACAGCAAAGGCGGGTAATTCACTCGTGAGCACGTAGCGGGCGTCGCTTCGAAAAGGCTTAGCTTGTCACCGGAGGGTTTGGGTGCACTTCAATAAAAGTGCACAGAAAAAAAAAACTGCTTGGCTGCAAATCGCACATTTTTAAAGGAGAGTCCATATACAACGAACTACTGATATAGCGACCACTTTTCGCGACACTTTCGAGTTCGTTATAAGCGGGTTCGACTGTACTACTAGACCATACTGTGAGATAACATTATTGAGTTCAATGAAATAGTTTAACTGTTGTGGATACAGCCAGAGAAAAGTAATAATGACCTAGTTGTTCTTGGAAGGCGGTGTTACTTGACTGACTGTATTGATTACAGTAAGTGAGTACGAGTATGTAAAACTGGCCGTTTGTTTATTTTTTTTTTAATTTGTTCTGTTCTCTCTAGTTCTAAAGTTTTTCATGCGGGGTCCCTATGTTTTAACGCCATACAATGGGCAGAGTTTGTCAACAATACCACCTGCTATACTCGTGGACAACTTTTCTTGGCGATGAAGGCAAGGCTGCAGAGCCGAACCATGCCTGTGCTGCCGCTGAATAATACAGTCCCACAACTGCGACCATGTTTCCTGTCAAAACGACATTATTTTCTACGGGACACTCTTTGAAAAGAGGGTCAGTGTGCACCAAGGAGATATTTATATTTGTTTTACCTTATGCAGTTTCATTTCGCATTTTTGTGCCTGTGGAAAGGTTGCACCCTTTTATGTGCACTGCACAGTCAGAACGGCGTCTTCCGTATTCAGGTGAGCTCTAGTCACCGTCTAGCTTTTCCGACGACTCACCGAAGGAGCTTGTGACGAATTGCACAAACAAATGGCTGTCTAAGCCTGTGACAGCCGCTCGAATAATCAGATGGTTGCCACAGGAGATACGGAAGGTTCACAAACCAAAACTAAATTCGAAATGTGTTAAACCGGACTACTTCGCGGAGCAGTACATGTGGAGTAGCTCCGCTCCCGTAGCCTTTCGTTCATTGCCAAGAAAAGTTGTCCGCGCGTATATGCAGTGATTGTCCATTCGCTGAGAAGGAAGGCATGGTGTCCCAGTATTCCACTATATATCTCTCCCGACCTTGGCAACTGTACAGGTCAAGCAGCTTGTCATACGTACTCCCCCATCACCGTAAATTTTGTCGACCACACATTAAATAACGAGAACAAATGTCCAGTTACTAAACCCTTATTAATAGGGGTGTGCAAATAGTGAAATTTCATCTCGAATCAAATAGTGCCAAATAGTGGCCAAAAATATCGAATTTTATCGAAGCGTGCACCGCGAGTTACGGAAAGACAAAAAAGAAAAAATCAAGGAAGCTGTGGCATGGTGACTGCTTGCGCGCTTGTTCGGGTGTCTTTTTTTTCTTTTTTCAGCTTTTATGGGTGTGCAACCATGTTGATAGAAGAGCCGCCATTCTAGTCAGCAGCGCCACTTTTAAGTGCATAATGGGTGACAGAGGGTGGTACAGTAGATAGCTTTTTTTTTCCTATGGCCGTGCAATACGGCTCATCTGACAATGGACACATCATTGTGCTCCATCACCATGGGTGCTCTGGGCCCGAAAATCTTCGGGCGCCCGTTCACAGCAGCGTTTTTATTGCACGCCGAAATGATGGGAGTTTCTGATAAAACGGAGTTTCTGAACGAATGGTCAGTGCAGCAGTGGCGACTGCGCAGCGTGAACACATTTTCGCATCTGAAACCAATCATCAAGGGTTTTGCAGGCCAAAGTCTGGATGTTTTACGGCCCTTGTGGCATATGCGACCGAACTATGCAAGAAGTCCGGAAGCGAAGTTGAGAAGGGCTTGCCACTTTTCTTGTCTGGCTTGTTTTTTACGTGCTGAAATAACATAATCTCCTCTAAAGTAAACATGCGCTCATTTTCGAACCAGGAAATCGGTGAAAGTTTTTTACGAAAGGCCTATTGTAACGACGTTAGCGTTAGTTTTAGCCACCCCACCTTCACCAAGTTGCACCATTGGCCTTTTTCGCGTTTTAGATATTCGTACTGTTGAATTATTGCAAAGTTCGAATACTAGCTATTCGAAAGTCGAATCGAATTATTCGATTAGGTAGTATTCGATTAGAATTTGAAACTCTAATATTCGCACACCCCTACTTATTAACCACTCATTGACCAGGACGCTAACCGTTCTGTACATAAAGCACAACAGCAGACGCTTCTCCACACAATGAAGGACTAGGTTGTATTAAAAGCACAAATGTAACAAGTCGTTTTTTTTTTTTGAAAGTATATAGGATGCATGAAAAAATTTGAGAGACTGTGCTTCCAGTATCGTCACTAAAGCGTCAGGGAAAGCCCGAGCCATTTCCAAATACCAAGCAAATTCCCGGGATGTGTTAGGTGGCTTGAGCTGACTTGAGAATGTCTGCAGGAAAGTGAAGACCAGTGACCTAATTTCATGTTTAGGAGTACTCCAAATGAACATACACGCATGCGTGCATAATGGATTTCCTTTGACATGTGGTGCAGCAGCTCCAGCTTGAGCGACAAATGTTTGCGGCTGAAAATGTAGAGGTCGCACATGTACCAACTGCCGATATCACTCTAACCAAGTAGGTTAAGGGGTGCCCTCTGGTACGTAACATAAAAGGGCATGTTCGTAATAAACCGGGGCACTTCTGCCGGGGACTTGGAGCATGCGTCTTTACTCCGCGGCCCTCGGGCTTCGGCCTGTCTCTTCAACCGCTTCGACTCGAACCCCCCTACCACAGAAAATGTGTGGCAAGTAACTGCTCCAAACGGTTGCTATGCTGCTCCAAGGTGAGATTTTAGTTGCTCCAGAAGCTGCGCCAAAATGGCTTTGGTCAATCACATTGATGACGGTCCCACGTGGTCTGTTGCACCACACGAGCTTTCCTTTCATCATCCATTTAAGGAGCTGTGCTAGAAGGCAAACCCTTTCGTGCATGACATCACTGCAGCCATTGCAAAGCGGGGTCAGTGGGATGAGATACAAGCACTGGCCACGGCGGTGGTCGTCCTCTCGTCCACTTTACACGGTACTTATGCGCATGAGAAACCTGGGAGTGTTTGTGAGCGCCGAAGGTTGCACAGTCGGTCTCTGCCGGCGGCAAGTAATCTTTTCGTCGACTTTAGTTTCTTCACGTCTATATTACAATTACTAGAGTACACTTAAAACAGTACAATTAACGTCCCCTGTACCTTCCTTGGCTTCATTATCTGCTGGTTAATAATCGTTAAGGTTGTGTCAGACAATGAAACGAGCCCTCACAATTCCCTTCCTTCAATACTGGCCAGCTGTTTTTTAGCCTGTACTGACTTTTTGACCACTCTCTCACTGTACCGTACTGTTCCTAATTAAAATAGTACTGGGCTTGTGGTTTATATCGCAAAAGAAACGGTGCAGTGTTTTTATTTAGGAAACTTTGTTGACAATCCCGTCTGATTGGCCCTCTGCAGCCCGACCCACCGAAGAGCAAGCGACCGAGTCGCAAGCGCTGCCTTTGGCCATGCGACCTGTCGGCCGAGTATGCCTGGCAACGGCGGCTCCGTGTCTGGCTCGACACCCACATCTGGCGCTCCGAGTGCTTCGTGGCTGACCTGTGAGGATACCGCGTCCGGCTCCAGCCGACGGACGAGGGCATCCGGGCAGCCGATCCAGACGGTGGTAGACACCTCTCGCTCCACGTAAGCACGTTTTGGGGCTCGCACTGATTGCATGGGAAGGTGTCAGTAGTGCTAGTAGACACGAACCAGGAAGACGCAACGGGACGCGTGCTAACTTCATCTGAATGTTTATTGTCGGGAACGGTGCGAGTAGATTCGTACGTGGAAGACCCAACCACCACACGTGAAAGCCTGCCGCGTCCAGAAAGGGGAATTCATCACCAAAGGCAGCCGACACAACCGTCACCGGTACTCGTTCTCGGGGCAGCTTGAGCAACGTCGCGCATATTTTTATCTGCAATCTAATACACAACAGTGCACTCCTCAAGTCAAATGTAGTGGCAGATGGTCAGCCACCTGGACCTTCTTTCGTAGGCATTATTGCCCTGTGTGCGCTTGCGAATGTCTGTCCTCAATAAGCACATGAATGATATGTTGCTGTATGCACTACCACTGTGACAAGAATTAATGAACACTAGCAAATAATTAAAAACAAATTTCTGTATATTAGATGCTGTCATAGTCTGCTGAGAGACAAGGAAATACCATGAAGAACATTTAAAATCACTATGAATAGGAAATTGTTTTGCAGTAAGGTGGTCTTGCTGAAATCCTCTTCGACATAAAAGAGAATCGAGGAATACAGTCAAACCTCGTTACATTGAAACCACATTAACGAACTTTTAAGAAATCCCATGCTGACTGCTTATAGTTTCAATGTAAAAATATTTCACTACTACGAACTTCAGAATAACGATCATTATTTAATTCCCGTGTCTTCTTAAAGGGGTCATGAAGCACCCCTTGGGCTGATTGAAAAAACACATCCTGCGGAAAGCTGACACGGCTATGAACTGCTCTGCCAAATATTACAGTCGTGCGCGCCGCGTAATGGCCACAAGCGGAGCGCGAAGTTGCCGTTTCCCCAGGCACCCTCTTTTCAAACAGAGGCCGGTTCTCACTCTCGTCGGTGGGCGGGGCGTCGGTCCGCTGTACGTCGCAAAACCCATAGCATGCTTATTGGCCGATAGCCGACGTAAATCGAGAGCGGCGTTCGGATCAGATGCACTTCTTGCCGCGGGGTGCCGCCCCTTGCCGGCGCCGCACTCCTCAGTACACGGTAGCCGCACTCGCGCAAGCGAATCACAGCGGGAGAGCGATCGCGTTTCATGACGCGCGCTGGCGTAACTTCTTTCCCCCATGCCATCCCTCCCTGTCTAGCTTCCAGTGCGCTCGCCGGCACGAGAAAAGAGAGAAAGCGCTGGGAGCGTGCGCCAAACCCCCGTAACTCCGCTGATTCTTGACGGATTCGAGAAATTTTTGCGGCAATCGATTCGGGAGGCAGTACACTCCGATACTGAGGCCATTAGATCATTACTTGGAAAAGTGGTTCATGACCCCTTTAAGAACACCTCAGTACTACGAACTTATATCCCGAAATGCGAGGATGCTTAGATTTCAGTGTATCGGTCATGGCAGTCGGAGCTGTAAGCTAACAGACGACGCAGCGCGAAGAGCGGACGCCCTCCCGCAAAAACCTGAGATGGCGCGGGAGGAGAAAGACGAGGGCAGAGAACTTTTTTATTTTTTATTTTTTTCCTCTGTGGCGGAGGCGATGACGCATCAGGTTTTGTAAGCGGAGTGCCGGGGAACATGGGCTCGGAAAATCTGAGACGGTGCGAGAGAAGAAAAAAAAGTAGAAATAGCCACTGCTTTTCCCTTTTCCTGCATCACGTTTTACTTGCTTGCTTTATCAGTTGTTCGCGATCTGTCACCTGTATCCGGCGTTCGGGTTGCCCTGAACTCAAAACCTCCTCCTACGGAGAAGAAGCGGAAGCAGTTTTCTTTGAGTGAGAAAGTAGACATTCTTCGTGAAATAGAAGATGGGAAGAAACAAGCCGTCGTGGCTAAAGAACTTGGAGTGGCGCGGTCGACGATCGCTACGATTCTCAAAGATAAAGGATTGCAGCGATGACACGGACGACGATGTCACGGTAGCACCCGAAGACCGCGACGAGTCCGTGTCGGCCACGGATGCGTTTGAATACTTGAGGAAACTCCGCATATTCATAGAAAAAAGCGGCACAGCGACCGAATCGGCGCATAAAAATGCGGACGGTCTAGAATCGTTCATGACACAGAGTTTGTCAGTGCACTTAGTTGGGCCAGTTGGTTCTGCATGTCGATGAAGTGGATGCGCTTGAGAGACGAGGACGAAGAAGAGACGGGACACACAGTGCGCACTGTGTGTCCCGTCTCTTCTTCGTCCTCGTCTTTCAAGCACATCCACTTCATCGACATACAGAGTTTGTGCTGCACCTGTCAAAAAACGATCACTGACTATTTCAAATAAACGTGCCTTGTCTGACGTTCACGTGTGCATTGTTGTGAGAAACGAGTTCAAGGACGTACCGTTGCAAAGGTAGGACGTGTGCATTACTGAAATTCTATTTCTATGGTAAACTTTTGGGCTTTCACTATAACGACCTTTCAGAATAACGAACATTTTTCCACGGTCCCCTGAAGTTCGTTATACCGAGATTTCACTGTAGACCATTTAACGTATGAAGAAAGTAATGAGAGTGTGTAAATGGTGATTTCTTGGTGTGTTCACGAGACTGCCGGGCAACTTCTGTTTTCCTCGATGATAAGAGACTGCACACGAAAGACAGAATGTCTAAACGCTTGTCGTGGTCTCTTTCTTGTCCCGTGTTCTTTATTGCACTATGGTTTATGAAGAACGATGAACAACCAACACGCCCAAATGTTGTCCCTTCGAAAATGTCTAAACATGCGGACTCAAAAAGGTCGTGCCATTTGTTGTCAATGATGCTGACTGGATCAAAAGTGACTTTTCTCCCTCAGTGTTTCTACTTGACACCACTTCGTGCACTTATTTTTGTACATCAATCGGCTACACGGTCGTTTGCTGCAACGCATAATTTTTACAGCGAAAGCTGTTATGAGATTATTTCAACGGCTGTTTTTGGTGCCGTAGTTGTCCATCACCGCCGCCGCCGGTGTCCGTAACCGCTGTTGCGTAAAATAACAAAAGAAAATTAAATAAGAAAAAATATGCAGGTGGAACGGGGTTCGAACCTGGGCCCTCTGCATGGGAGCCCAGTATTCTAGCTCAGAGCCATGCCGGTGCTTGAAACTGTTTTGCAAAACCCTATACAGGCTTCATGTCGGTTAGGAACCACATTGATATATGTAATGTAGCAGGGTAGAAGAGTAAAATAACAACCATGGCGTTACACAACGCGAATACTGTAACCAGGTGTCACACAATGCGAATTGCTCAACGAGTGGGTTGTTGAATGCTTCCAACCCATTACAAAGCGCTCTGACAGAATTCTTTGTCATCATCAGCCACAACATCAACAAAGTGCACATAATGCCTTACAGGTGTTTGGCGGATACCACAGTTCTCCGCAGAATGAAGAATAATTGCATAATTGCTGCTTCCCTACTTCACAAAAATTATGATGATTTATAGCATAGTGGGTTCATAGTGCACTTGTGCTGGTTGCCAAAGAAGCCCATAAGGCTCCCATGATCCATTTCCTCACGGTCTCAATAAGGTTCTTTCCCTCTCTCTCTCTTGCTCTCTTTCTCACATTAAAGGGCCCCTAAACCACCCAGAGGTCGAAATTTAGTTGTGGCATTGCAGTTGTGCACGAGTCTACAGCGAACGCTGGCGGAGTTGCACGCGTTGTCTCGTTTCGCTCTTTCCTTCGCTAGGCTGCGTTCATAGGCTCGTCTATCCACCTCTCCGAGCGCTCTTGCTCAGCGTCCGAGGTGTAAACGCAAAAAGCGCGCGCATCTGCGAGCAGAAAACAGGCTCTTTTCGCCAACTGACAGTCTCTTGCTCGCGACGTCACGTAATCATACAGGTGTCGTTATGACGGCTGTTGTCGATAGAGTCAAGGCACGGAGGGGAGCACGCGAGCGTCTGTTGGTTCTTTAGGGGCCTTTTAACATATGTTATAGATAAAGCTCCGTGTTTTCGGTTTTATCTGAAAAATCCGATAAACATTCGTCGGTAAAATTTTTGGCAATTCGGATATAGCCGATAAACTCGGATTTCAAGGGCCAATATGACTTGCTTCCGTTCTTTATCGAAAGGGCAAGTTCTAAGCGCTCATGGACACATTTTCTGGTTTGGCTGATTTAAAGTCTGCCGCGCATAGCTGTATTAGGCGATGTAGCTGTATTGTGCTCTGACACTGCTTCCTGCACGCAGAAGCTCGACAAGGACTTGCAACTCTCCAACCCCAAATTGAAGGCGCTTCACTTCAAAGATCCGTGCCACCTACTCAACAACGGTCTGGACGATGGACTACATTAAACGAGCTGTTCTTTTATTATTTATAATACCTTTCAATGCCATTTGGCCCTGAGGGTATTATAAATAATAAAAGACCAGCTCGTTTAATGTAGTTCACGATTTTGCTGTGCACTTTCCTGCCCTGTTGAAGTTGCCGTGGGAGCGGCGCCGTAAGTTTGGTCTTGTGTGCTTGGCCACGGGCATGTCCATCTAGTTGCTGAAAACCGTATGTCCGTCGATGTGCTTCCATTTCGTGAAGTTCTAGAAGATATTTTGGACTACTGGTGCACCATTTTGTCTTTCTTGAAACGAAGCCAAGGGAACAAAGTGTGAGCGACACTCAAGAGTCTTATTTCATCGCCTGAAGCTGTGCACAACTTACTCGTTAAGATGAGGTTTCTGAAGACCCATTCGTGTGCCCTGCTCGCAGTCATTAAGGAATTTGAGGCAGAGAGTACTCTGGCACCCCAAGTTTATTCCATATGGGGGTTAGTTTGGACGCACTCATCAGTCAATGGCATGATTCAACCGAGGTCTTCGCGTCAGATGCCACAAGTCTGCTCGACCTCCTTCACGAGAATGATCGCTTAAGGGGGGACGCGGCTTTCGTATCGCGAAAAATGGCAAAAAAATCGATTTTTTGGAAATCACATTTTCAGTTTCTGTAGCCCTTTTTATATCCGATTCCAAAATATCTTCACCAAAAACCGCGTAGAAGTGCTATAAAAAAATTGTTGCGCCTGCCGAGGTGGCGAAAGTTATTGGGGAAATCGCAAAAAAACACTGATTTTCAAAAAATCATAGCTTCGCAACGACGCCACCGGGCGCCGATATCTTGGGCTCATCGGAAAGCGCATTTCTCCGTCTTCAAATTCCCCGCCGCAGCTGGCTCCTCCCTTCGAAAACAAGCGCACAAAAAGCAAATGTTCGAAGGTCGTTTCGAGCCCTCCGATTGGCCGCGTCCGCCATGTTGCCCCAGCGCGCCTCGCCATTGGTCCGATGCTCGCTCCGGGAGATTGTCGTCTGCAGCTCGTGCGTCTCGAGCTCACGGTTGTCGAAAGTCGCGCTACTTCGTTGCGTGTTCGCAATCGCTCTGTGTTCACGGCTCGACAATAACTTTGAACAAGAACTACGTTTTAGTTTGGAGCTACTAGCGGAAGCTCGGTGGGATTACGATGGCGCGCCGCACTCGTAGCGAACATCGCAAACGCGCGTCTCGGACTGACTCTCTAGCGTTGACTCGTCGGATCCGTGGTTGGAGGTTCTGCTTATGCGCACTTCGGACGTCGTGACGAACATGATCGCAGGACGACTCTTTGTACTCGCGACCACGCATTACGTACTTTGAGACATCGGGCACCGCTGCCGGCGCGTCTACTGCTCGGAGTCGTCACTAGGCCTAACTCCGCTCACGGCGTCGGCACGCGAGACGAACCTCGAACTTTGCGGGCAAGAGCAACGCGTTAGCGGACTCGCGGCAGTGTGCTTCTTCGCAAGGAACGAAGCGCTTCCCCCCGCCGGCTTCTCGGTACAGCGGTTGGTCATTTTACGCATCGGCAGCGGACCCCACGGCCAAGCTCGTCGCGCAGCGGGCGTGCGTCGGCGTCCCGCAATGCGAGGTCAAACACGTTGCGCGCCTATTTTTCGTCGCCGCACCTAGGCATATTGCGCATCGTCACCGAATGCCGCCACCCAGCACATCGCGTGCCGACTTCCCGGGCTACGCGGCCGACCACTTAGAGGTGAAATAAAGCACTGGTGATGCAATTTAGGCGCGCTTGGGGCCGTGCTTGGTATCGCCGTAAGCGCTCATGAATCATCTGAAAAAATAAAAGCCTCGCAGAAAACCGTGTCCGCGACCGGGTGAATGATGAAGCGCATCGCAGGCGAGGTTTACAAATTAGCTTGACGAGTGAAACAGGGAGATGAATTCATATCTGCCCAGTTCGCGTCTTGAATAAACTTCTAAGGAATTCCTATTCCACCAATGTCTTGGCCACAACTGCCCGTTATTTAGGAGGAAGGGATAGGTTGCCATGATGAGAGCCGCTCTTAGTATCCTATAAAAATGATTCAATGATCAATTGCAATCAAGACTGTTAATTATGTTAATGAGAGCATGAATACAAGAAAGCTGGCAAATCATCATAATACATGACCTACTTGAATTACAATATCTTGTTTTTTGTCATGTCTATTACACCACTTCATAACTTCGTTTAAATTCATGCTACATGTTCTTTGTATATCAGAAAAGGATTTTAAGAAAAAAGAAAGAAAACAAAGGCACAACCGATGAAAGGCCACATGTGTAGGAGGTCCAACCTTATAAAACACCTTAAAGATCACAATCTTCTTGTGTTTTAGAGAAGCAAGGCACCTCAAACTAAAGACAGGGCACTCAAGAAAGTGCACATTACGGAGGACTCAAAAGATTACGACCCCAGTGCCTTTTGATGAAGTAATATCGTTGGTACAACTTTAAAAGCCGTTTTCTCAAAACGACTTTTCTTGCTTCCTGCTTCGCTTGTTCCGCTGATTTCTCACTGACCGCTGGGTCTATTTCAGTTCCGTTTTTTGTTCTATATTCCTTGAAGCACAGTTCAGGGCGTGACATTCTTGCTTTTTCAGTATGGCGTTTTGATAATTAGCTATTTGACGAGTTGCACAAAGCCTCGATGCCTGTTGCGCAGTCACCTCATGAAAAAGGAAAACTAAAAAAAATTTTGTTGCAAATAAAAAAATCTAAGAATGTCACGCCCGCAACCAGACATCTTAGAATGCATAGCACTTTGAACGAGTTTCCTATCGCATTTTTTGAGCGAGTCAGACTCGGAACAAAAGCAGAAGGTGAAATATATTGTAAATCAAAAAGTTGTAAAGATATATTCATGAAATTTCTACAGTAGCATTAAAACATTTCAAATAAGTGTGCCAATTTTCATCAAAATCCATGAAGAAATAAGAAAGTTGGTACCGAAAGCCACGTCCCCCCTTAACGACTGTCACAGACATTCACGATACTGCGCTGCTGTCGCCGAAAAGTTGATACAGACATCTGAGAGGAACCTGTGCGATCAACTCCAGCACAGCAAAGAATCATTTTGGTACTGTATTCAAATTTTGAATCCAAATGTGAGGCATGAGGTGCCCTGCGCATTCGAAACCTATGCGCCTATTTTTCAATTAGTGCTTCTTGAAACTGACGATATGAGCCAGCTCCTGAGTGATTCTTCGACCTATCAGTGCTGTGAAATATGTAAACATTGTTGAAACCCTGCCATTTTTGTTTTGTTACGACTTATCTCAGTGGCCGATAAAACACTCAGCTTTTGTTAACGGGGATTAACCGAGTTTAATAAGCGTTGGGGTACAAGAATAGGTGTGGCTACATGGAGGTAGGAATGTAGAGTGTTCAGAGGCGGGGCAGCAGCCCGCGAGCCGGAGGGCCAGACGAAACTTGATACTTCGTGAGCTCTGAGTTCGTAGAGGAGGAGGAAATAAACACAATAGGGGGAAGCGGAGAATCTCTAAGGAGCGTGCGGCTTGCGTAAGACACTGGACGCGATGGTTGCGCCATCTCTGGATCCTTGTAACATCCTTCCTTTTTTGGAATCGATCCTTCAACCTACGGTGAAATCCTCGAGCCTCTTTGGAAGCTGTATGGTTCTTCGAGGTCCGGCAGAAGTTTCAGTCTGGTTCGGTTGATCTGTCGCTCTAGTTGGCTGATTGACTTCAATGGGAAGGGCTTGCCTTGATGAATACAGTAGAACCTCATTGATACGTTCCCGCTTAGTACGATTTCCCGTCTCCTACGCTCGAAAATCTCGAAAATTAAAAATAACCCAATGCAGCTGTGTGTAATATGTTCCGGTTAATACGTTCCCGGAAAATACGATTATTCGGCAGCAACGTTCAGCACCGCGGAAAACTGCGGTCGTATGATACGTTTTGTACTCGGAAACTCTCATTCAGGTGTGCGAAAAGGGCCCTCTCATGTACTTATGAAGCGCGAAGTGGCAGGCCGCCGCGCGGCGACAGAGGTTCTCCGCAGTGCCTTTCCCCCCTCCGCGCTTTCTCTGCTTTGCTCAATTGTCCCCTCCGCGTCTCTTCCGAATTGCTCGATCGCCGCTCTCTGTTTACCACACACCGACCCAAAGGCAGGCGGCGACGCTGGCCGTCAAAATCTTCAAACGGCTTGCCGCGGAAACGCACATGCCGTCGCCGCATCGCCACCGCCGCACAACACGCCGTGACCCGTAACCATAGCAATGCCACCATTGTGCCCAGTGAATATGGCCGAAAATTTCCCCCACACTTTTCTCGCGGAGCGCATTCGTTTTTGGGTTGCTCCGCCCGGCGCAATTCCAGTCGGCGTTCGTATTTCTCTGGCTCGGCAATTCTGCCTACCAGCGGGTCGTCAGAAGCTGCCAGAAAAGATTTATTCTGGAAGATATCTGGGAGATTTCTGGTTATCAGACGCCAGAACGAGACTATGCGCGCTCGCCGCCATCTTTGTGAGGACTCGACAGACCGCAGTGCGGTCGCTTGGGGACCTCACCAACTTCACCTTCAGTTGCCATTACGCCGGACGTTATCTTTTAAAGCCCGTTTTGCCATGTGAGATGGTGCGATTACGAGTGGCGGTGAACATACCAGCGCTTGTCTCAAGACAGAACGCAAACTGATCAGCGCGAGTGTGCGACGTAGTACGTGATAGCGCGAACAACTGTCGCTTTCGGGGACGCTTGCCACTTTCGCGAGATTTCGCATATCGCGTTGCACTGCGATTGTTACGTGCACTGCGAAGAGTTGAGCTTGTTAAGCCTTTAGCGGGTGGCAGTTTTCTTCGCGGATGGGGCAAGTCGCGCGTGATCTTGCGAACGTACATGATCGTATCCCAAATGCGTATGCTCGAGAATATAACTTCTGCTCTTCGGCAAACCAAGACACGGTGGTAGCGTTGCTTTACGTTGACGCTGGTTGTCCCAGAGTTCGATTTTGCAATATTCAGGTTGTCTCGGGTTTTCAATACACGTGACCACGACGTTATTTTCGGTCAGGACCGGAACTAGCTGGCTGACCTCTGGCTGCCAGCGAGATGTCAGGAGTTCGAAAATCGAAGAGTCCCTCCATGTTTTTTGAGAAATGTTTTTTGCCCTTGCACCTCAATATGGGCTTGTCAGCCTGAATTTTTACTGAATTCGGATCGCACGTTTTCCCGGATCATACGTTTATTTTCCGCTTTTTTTTTTCGGAAACATATCAACGAGGTTCTACTGTACTCTGTTCCTTCTCGGGATGCTGTCTTCCGTCTGAACTTCATACGAACTGTCGTCAATTCTCTTGATTATGGTGCCTTTGACCTATGGTCCAGTTTTCGTCTGTCGAACTGTGACATTCTGACCTTCTCTTAGGGTCGGTAAATCCTTCGCTTGTCTGTCGTGATAGTGCGTGATTTTTCGCCTCTTCTCCTTTCTTCTTTCGCTCACATCGGCTGCTTCGGGTTGCAACAGCTCCGAAGCTGTTGGTACAGTCGTTCTAGTGCGGCGACTCATAAGCAGTTGCGCTAGACTAGCATTCAGCTCTTGCAGTGGCGTGTTTCTGTAATCAAGAAATGCCATTTGTGGGTCTGAGTGGCTTTCATGTGCTTTTTTGAGGAGCATTTCCGCCGTCTTGACGGCTGATTCAGCCATTCCATTGGAACGCGGGTATCCTGGGCTTGATGTTTTCTGTTCAAAGTTCCAGCTCTTCGTGAAGTTTTGGAATTCTTCGCTGGTAAATTGCGGTCCACTGTCGCTTATCAGGATTCTCGGGATCCCGTACCATGCAAAGTGAGTCTTTAGTTTCAGTACCGCATGGTTTGAGGTCATCGATCTGAGTTGGTCTTCTTCCCGAAAGTTGCTGTAGTAATCGACTGTAACCAAGAAATTCTTCCCTTTGAATTCGAAGATGTCACATCCGACTCGTACCCATGGATAGCGTGGTTCTGGATGGAGCAATAGAGTTTCTCTTTGCTGAGCGTGTGCGTGCTTTTGGCATATTTCACACCTCATTATGAAGTCTTTCAGTTCTGCATTCATTCCTGGCCAGAAGACGCATTCACGAGCGCGTCGGAGACAGCTCTCGATTCCAAGATGCGATCAGTGGAGTTTCACTTTGATTTCACCTTGCAAAGACATTGGGACGATTAGGCGTAAGCCCTTGAAGATCAGGTCGTCCTCAACTGTGAGCTCATCTCTGTACGTAAAGTATACGCGCACGTCTTTGGGTAGTCCACGTTTGTCCTGTGGCCAGCCTGACAGGATGACTGACTTCAGTCTTTGCAGTGAATCATCACTCAGTCGCTGCTCTAATCTTTTCCAAGGTTTCCTTTCTCACAGGAAGGTAGTGTACGACATTGATGTTTTCGTGTTCCTGTTCTTTGCTTTCGTTGGGAAGGAAGGCCCGAGATATCGTGTCAGCCAAGATTAATTCCTTTCCTGGCCTGTGTTCGATTGTGATGTTGTATCTGTGCGTCTGAAGGATCATGCCTTGCAGTAGTCTTCGAACTTGATCCAATCGTTTCTGCAGCATTGCTTGCAGTGGTTTATGATCGCCGATTATCTTAGTTTCTTTACCGAATGTGTACTGATGAAACTTGTTTAAAGCGGAGACAATGGCCAGCATTTCCTTTTCTATTTGTGCATATCGAGCTTCTGTCGGTGTCAGTGCTCTGCTGACAAAGGAGACTGGCTGTCCATCCTGAAGAGGAGCTGCTCAGCAGAGTTCAAGATCGCTCGCATCACACTGGATTTCTAGCTGCTTTCGTGGATCGAAGTAGGCCAGAACAGGAGCTCTTGTCACGGACTCTTTTCCCTTTTCGAATGCTTGTTCTTGCAGTTACCCCCAGTGCCATGGTGCATCTTCAACAGTGAGTTTCCTCAAAGGCTCCATACACGCGAAATTTCGGGCAGGAATCTGGAGAGGTAATTCATCATACCGCAGAAGCACTCCCTGGACATCAGTTGGCTTTGGCATCTGCTGAACTGCCTTGACCTTATTTGGATCAACTTTGAGTCCTTCATTGGTCAGTACGTGTCCTAGAAAGACGACCGATGTGGTTCGCAGCTGTGTTTTGTCCTTGTTGAGACTGATTCCAATTCGTCGGCATCTCTGAAGTAGGCTTTCTAACTTCCTGTCGTAGTCCGCTTGAGCATCTTTTTCATTCTCAGCCACTCCGAAGACGAGAATGTCATCTGCGATGCAGAGAACACCGGGAAGTCCCTTGAGTGCCACTTGAAGTCTCTTCTGGAATATTTCGCTGCTTACCGCGAGTAACGAGCTTTCGGAGTTTGGAAAGTAGTCAGCAAGCTTGATTCGTCATCGAGAGAACATTGCCAGTACCCCTCTCGCAAGTCCAGTTTTGAGAAAATTTTGGCTTTAGCAAGATCGGGTAAAGATCCAGGTCTGTCAACGTGTCTTCGACTTGCAGTTTTAATGCTGACAGGCACTCTGCAACTCGTTATTGCTTTCGGAAGTGTATCTGGCTTAGTGACCAAATGAACAGTTCCCGGGAGTGTTCCTAGAGTGTTTCCAAAAACGTCAGGGTATTTTTCTACTATTCCGGCCACGAGGTTATAGTCTACAGTTATCAGACCCATTTTTTCAGCTGTTGTTCTTACAATCAGAGGAGTGAGGTCTTCTTTAACCACTATAAACTCTACAGAATGTCGCTGCCCTTTCGCCGTGGTGACTTCTAGTTGAGTTTTGCCCCAGCAGCGCACTTTGCTTCCGTTCCATGTTCGCAGTGTCGTCGTGCACGGTTCTATTTGCTGTGCGTTGACGTGTTTAGCTGAGATGATGTCTACAGCTGCTTCGCTGTCCACTTGAAATTTTACTGCCTTTCCATTCACTGTGAGGAACGTGTGGATGGAGCTTGATTGGCTGCTTTGAATTGCCAAGATGGTTTCCGTACAGAGTTGCTAGAGTATTGTAGATGAAAAAACGAGCAAGGAACAACGGACACAGAAAAAGGCGGCAGAACGAAGCTCGAACTAACAACTAAAAATTGTTGCGGGAAACAAACCACTTAAAACTTCTGGCAGTCACCTGGCGCATGCACGGGCGTCGTCATAGAAGCGCAAGCCAAGCACAACACTCGGGCAAAGGCACCAATCACCAGAAATGGAGCACTTTAAGATGAGCACTTCCTTGTCACTGAGGCTTAGAGAAGTGGCTCTAGCGTTGCAGTGAAAAAGGCTTCTCATCATGGAGGCTGAACATCTGCTCTTGCTTGCAACCACATTGAACTGCTTTGTTTTGAACTAATAAGTGGTATATTGTACTTTTCAATGTGGTTTGAGGCAGACTTCGAAGAAATTAATTTCATGTATGCTTTAAGGGGGGACGCGCCCTTTGAAAATCGAAAAATCGCGAAAAACTCGGTTCTTGAAAAACCGTATATTTGGGCTGTACGTATTACAAACGACCTTTCCTGTAATTATGAACGCCTAAAACATCGTAAAAGTACGTCAAATCGGGTAATAACGAGCAGCGGCAGCTGCTGCGCCGGCCAAAGAAGCGCCGAAACAAGCCCAACTTCGAGCGAGCACCGTTCCCGCGCCGTTCAACCGATCGGCGCCATCTTGGTTTTGTTTTGTTCGTGAATTCCTGCGCATTTCTTTACCGCCCGCGGCGGTAGGGGTGGTGGCGTGGCCGAAGCATGATTCGCTTATGATTGGGGGGGGGCTCGCAGAGGTTTGAGTTTCCCGCGTCTCGACGCGCAGCTACCATTGGACTAAGCGCGCGCTCCTCGAGAGAGTGGGGAACGCGCGGCTGCCAATAGCAGCCGCGCGCGATGACGCGATGGCCTTCTCCGCGGCTTGCTCCGTGCGTCGTCGGTTGCGACTAGTGCTAGCGCTTGCTTCGTTCTTTGCTGCCGTCGTCACCGTCGTGCAGCCAGCCTTTGTTATCGCAGCTTCGCATTTCGTTATCGCTCGCGGCACTTTCTGAACTCTACACCGTGTTTACGATATCGCATCCTGCCCGCCGACTAAGAAGTCTCATGTGCCTGCGATCGTTGTGTTATCGGACACGCCGCTGGTCACGGTACACGCGTTCGGTGGATTGGTGCGCTGAATCGTTATATAAACTGTGTTACCGTGGTCAAGCGCACCTCCAACAACGATTATGACGGCCCTTTTCACAGCGAAGCAACCTCTGTATCGGTAAAGACGATTGCATCGACGGTGTCAGCCCTCGTATCTCCAGTGTGCGCCAGCGGCACGTGAATGCATAGTTGAAATGAGCTTGGCGTCTCGAATCAACCTCGGCGATCGCAACCACGACTCGTATAAAAAATAGAAAAAAGCCAGTAAAGGTGGCAAAGAACAGAAATCAATAAAAACGCATTTTCTTTAATCTACAGGGTCATTTCAGACCAAGATATGTGATCGAAACTTTCGAAGCCCAATATCTCGAAATGACTTTTTTGGCTGGTGATACTGCTTAGTCGAGAGATATCTCTGGAACCATTCATCCGATTTCCGACAGGTTTTTTTTATTATGAACCTGAATAAATCGCCCAAACAAAGACAAAGCCGCTTTTTAAATTTATTGTGTCTGTAATTTGTGATAATTAATTAAAATTTCATTGATAAAAGCCAAATGGCAAACACTAAATCCAGTGCCCTGCTAAAAATTTTCAGCAAGGAAATTTTAAAAATGAGCTTTGTCTTAGTGTAGAGCACCCATCCAGGAATCATCATAGTGAATTTCACAGTGCTAGCACATTTACCAAATTCACCAGAGCCTGACTAAGAAACCCATGTGGACTATCCTGATAAATGGCTGTAACTTGGGAACCAGTGAGCATAAATGCATGAAATTTTGGGGTTATTCAAATGGCTTTGCTATTAGCCTACCCTGAAAATTTCAATAGGATATCTCAACAAACAAAAAAGTTGCCCTTCCAAGGTAGCCTCCCCCCTTAAACCCCAGTACTGGTTTGGTTTGATATCCTGCGTTTAAATGCTTTGCTCTCGGCTGGCAAAATATTTTTTGGTTTGGGTATGGTGCCTGTGGATGCATAATCAATTTTCATTCAGCACAACGGCTCGTCTGCTGTGGCTTTATAACAAGATTTTTCAGTATCTGTTACAATGCTCATGGGGCTATTGTCATTCTACTTGTACAGTGACTAGCTTATTGTCGAGCATGATTACAGTATCGTGTTTGCACAGAAAGCATTGTATACTTTTTAAAGGTGCACCCAACAACTATCTGTGGGTCTGTAATTAAACCAAAGAACGGCATGAAATGTTTCCTTGCTTGCCCTATGCTATATCCTATGCATGTTGCTAATAAACAGCCATGTATAATGCAAGCATTATGGTCTTTCATCAGAGGATGGTAAAAGTTGTGCATACACAACAAATGAAACAATTACCTGCAACTTGCGGCAGGTTGCAATCAGTATGACAGCACGCGTTCTATCCAGTCATGTGATTGCTGTGCCAAGAGGTGAAACCTGCTACATCCTGCTACATCTTGGCAGAAATTTTATTATTTGCACCACAAGACGTCGTTTTTGCGTTCTTTCGGTGAGAAACGCAACGGCAGGCGCTCGAAATCTATGGGTCACCGCTGCAATTTCGAATGGTCATCGTGCTATGTAGTCGAAGTAGTTGCTGGGCGCAAGCCTTCTAAACAATTTCAACTCTCTCGTATTGAGAAACTTACTGAGTTAGATTTGAACTCGCCCATACTGTGAAACTTGCTGGGTTGGTTTTCTGTTACTACTAGACCCTACCGTAGGTCGGCAAACTCACTCATGAGTCGACTCACTCAGACTCAGATCGAGCCGTGAGTCTGAGTCTGTATGAGTCAGGCTGAGTAATATTTTCGTGAGTCCGAGTCCGAGTGAGTCTGGTTGAGAAAAATTTCAGTGATTCTGAGTCCGAGTGAGTCTGAATGATAAAAATTTAGGTGAGTCTGAGTTCCAGTGAGCCCTAAGGGCAAAATATATTTCATGAGTGAGTCTGAGTGAGCTCCACATTTATTTGCCGACCTATGGTTCTATCTACTCAACTTCAGCATTGCTATCAGCCATATGATGACTCATGTTTATACTTACGTCTATTCACACATACTTCAATGCACTAGCGTTCATATGCCATCTCAACATTTATTGATCAGAAGCGTCAGATACGGAGGGGTCTAGGGAAGGAGGGTTTGGCCTCCCTCTGCAAAATCTTTAATGGGAAGTTGCTGATAAAATATCCCGTGTGAATCATCTCTTTCGATAAAAATGTCCTTACTGCATTGTAATCATTGATAACTCGTATTTGAAACTATGAGATGGAAATGCGCCAAGTAGAACACTAGTTAAATGAGATACTGATGTTAAAGAGCATTGACACTACGGTCGAAAAAGTAAATTATGTGCTCATGGACTCATGAGTCGACTCACTCAGACTCAGAGCCGTGAGTCTGAGTCAGAGTGAGTCCGAGCAAGCAATATTTTGGTGAGTTTGAGTCTGAGTGAGTCCGGTTGAGAAATATTTCTGTGAGTCTCGAGTCCGAGTGAGTCCGAATGAGAAACATTTAGGTGAGTCTGAGCTCGAGTGAGTCCTAAAGGCAAAATATATTTCATGAGTGAGTCTGAGTGAGCTCCACATTTTTTGCCGACCTATGGACCCTACTGTGAGATAAGGTTATTGAGTCCAATAAAATAGTTTCCAGCTATGGTGGATACAGACAGATGTATCCACATTACAGACAGACGTATATTAATGATGTAGTTGTTCGTTGACGGCAGTGTTACTTGACTGACTGTATTGATTACAGTAAATCAGTACGAGTATGTAAATCTGACAGTTTAATTTTTTTTTTATTTGTTCTATTCGTTCTAGTTTACTTCTAAAGTTTTTCATGCAGGGTGCCTATGTTTTAATGCCATACAATGGGCAGAGTTTGTCAACAATACCACCTGCTATACTCGTGGACAACTTTTCTTGGCGATGAAGGCAAGGCTGCAGAGCCGAACCATGCCTGTGCTGCCGCTGAATAATACAGTCCCACAACTGCGACCATGTTTCCTGTCAAAACGACATTACTTTATTTTCTACGGGACACTCTTTCAAAAGAGGGTCAGTGTGCACCAAGGAGATATTTATATTTGTTTTACCTTATGCAGTTTCATTTCGCATTTTTGTGCCTGTGAAAACGTTGCACCCTTTTATGTGCACTGCACAGTCAGAACGGCGTCTTCCGTATTCAGGTGAGCTCTAGTCACCGTCGAGCTTTTCCGACGACTCACCGAAGGAGCTTGTGACGAATTGCACAAACAAATGGCTGTCTAAGCCTGTGACGGCCGCTCGAATAATCAGACGGTTGCCACAGGTGATACGGAAGTTTCACAAACCAAAACTAAATTCGAAATGTGTTAAACCGGACTACTTCGCGGAGCAGTACATGTGCAGTAGCTCCGCTCCCGTACCATTTCGTTCAATGCCAAGAAAAGTTGTCCGCGCGTATATGCAGTGATTGTCAATTCGCTGAGAAGGCATGGTGTCCCAGTATTCCACTATATATCTCTGCTTGGATTCCCGACCTTGGCAACTGTACAGGTCAAGCAGCTTGTCAAACGTACTCCCCCATCACCGTAAATTTTGTCGATCACACATTAAATAACGAGAACAAAGGTCCAGTTACAAAACCCTTATTAATAGGGGTGTGCGAATAGTGAAATTTCATCTCGAATCAAATAGTGCCAAATAGTGGCCAAAAATGTTGAATACAACTCGAATATCGAATAGTCTCAAAGCGTGCACCGCCAGTTACGGCAAGACAAAAAAAATCAAGGAAGCTACGGCGTGGTGACAGCTTGCGTGCTTGTTCGGGAGTCTTTCTTTTTTTTCTTTTTCCAGCTTTTTCCAACCATGTTAATAGAAGAGCTGCCATTCTAGTCAGCAGTGCCACTTTTAACTTCCTAATAATGGGTGACAGAGGGTGGTATAGTAGATAGCTTCATTTTTTCTATGGCCGTGCAATACGGCTCATCTGACAATGGTCACGTTATTCTGCTCCATCGCCATGGGTGCTCTGGGCCCGAAAATCTTCGGGCGCCCGCCCCCGCAGGGGCGTCTGCGCAAGCAGGCGTTTGGTGTGTAGCGACACCACGGACCCGAGCTAAAGGGGGGGTTTCGACACCCTCCCACGCCTAGCCGTGCGTGGCTTTGCCGTGTCCGGGGAAAAGGGGATCCTGGGGGTTGAGCCAATGCTGGGTGATTGGACCTTTAAGGCCCCCCAGCGGCGGCAACACACCCCTTTGGCCCCGGCTTCACGTAGACGGCACCCCCGGATTGACCCGCCCGGGGGGAATCGGCAGTCGCCTTTTCCTGTCTCTCCCCTCACATCTTCGTCTTTTATCTTTCTTTAAATCCTTCCTGTCCTCTACTCTCTTCCATTGACTTCAGTGTGTCCTGGCGGCAAGGGTTAACCTTGTGTGGCTACCCAACCTAGGGTAAACCATATTGGGTTATAGTAACGTTGCACTACTGGCGTTGCGCAGACTTGTACACATGTTCTGACATGCCCCCTTGTTGGGCTCCGTGGTGGGTGGTAGGCGCCGTTACTGAAAAATCCACTTTCTCATGGGATCCTCGACCCCTTCATCAACCGATCGTGCCCCGAAAAGGGTACGCACCGAGGCAACTTCACTCCTCTGGCCCAAAAACAAAGAAACCTTCCCGAAATTCTATGTCCTCCACTGCGAACAATCGTAAACGAAAGCTAAAGCCATCTCACCCTTTCTTGTTGCCAAGTGCCTAAAGAAGACCATTGGAACCGGTTATAAGGCCACAAAGATGGCAAGTGGAGATCTGCTCCTTTAACTAAAGGATAAGGAACAGTACAATAAACTCTCGCACCTTGTAGCCTTTGGTAACATACCTGTCTCTGTGAGCGCACATCGTACCATGTATACAGTGAAGGGCGTGGTATCGGACGAAGATTTGATGACACTGAATGAAGAACTCGATGGATGGAAAGAACAAGGTGTGACACATGTCCAACGCATCACAATCAGACGTAACAACAACGAAATACCAACGAAGCACTTGATACTCACCTTCAGTTCAACCACCCTACCCGAAACTCTTGAAACTGGATATGTGAAACTCAATGTCCGACCGTTCATTCCAAACCCGAGGCGTTGTTTCAAATGCCAGCGCTTTGGACATGCATCCCAGAGCTGCCGAGGGCAGCTGACTTGCGCTAAGTGCGGCACAACTGGTCACAGTGCTGACGACTGCAATCATGACGAGGTCCTTTGTGCAAACTGCGACGGAAGCCACCCTGCATACTCCAGAGCGTGCCCAGCCTAGAAGAGAGAAAAAGAAATAATCACTATAAAAGTTAAGGAAAACATCACGTTTCGGGAAGCAAGACAACGGATCTCGTCAATATTTCCACTAAAAACACATTTCGCCGAAGTGGTGCAACAAGGGGCGGCACCAAAACGGCCCCTGGCGGTAGCCCGGAACACGCCTAGCGTGCCCAGGCTAACGCCACTTGCCCCTTCGGTTGGAGCAGCTAGCGCTGCCCTGCCCACATTCAACCTGTTCACACCAGCGGCCTCCACAAGCTCTGGCAGCAGCCAGGGCAATCACGAGGCCAAGGGGGTCTTATCGACCTCCAGCTCGGTCCACCGAGGCGAGGTCTAAGAGACGCACAGACCGCTCTGTCGAGCGGGTGTCCAGTGCCTCGCAAGAGGCTATGGACACTACGTCAAGCCAAGCGGCGCAGGAAGCGCCGAAGGAGCGGTGAGCTTCTCTCGACCGCTCCAAAAAGGACAAAACACCAATTACAGAGCCTAACAAAGGCCCCGTAAAATGAGCCAATCTTCGTCCTCTTTACACACAGCACCCTTTTTCCCATCTTGGACAACATCATGCAATGGAACGTAAGAGGACTACTTAGAAATCTAGACAATATCCAAGAACTTCTGAGTAAGGTCAACCCGAAAGTGCTGTGTGTGCAAGAAACACACCTAACTTCAAAACACACGAACTTCCTCCGGCAATACATTACTTTCCGAAAAGACCGCGAGGATGCTGTTGTATCGTCGGGCGGTGTGGCCATTATAGTTGATAGAAGTATAGCATGCCACCATTTGAAGCTCCAGACGGCCCTTGAGGCAGTGGCTATTCGAGCTGTACTTTTTAACAAACTCATTACCATATGTTCCGTGTATATACCACCACATCATCTGCTTCACAGACGCGATTTAGAATCATTATTAGATGAACTCCCAGAACCCTTTTTGATTCTAGGTGATTTTAATGCACACAATGTCCTCTGGGGCGATCCTCGCTGTGACGCTCGAGGACATCTCATTGAACAGCTCCTTTTTTCGTCTAGTTTATGTCTTTTAAATAAGAAGGAGCCTACGTATTTTAGCCTTGCAAACAACTCATACTCCTCCATAGATCTTAGCATCTCATCACCTTCCCTTTTACCCGTCTTTGAATGGAGCGTTCTGAAAGACCCTTATGGGAGTGACCACTTCCCAATCATCCTGAGTACGCCGACCAAAGAACAACTGCCCCCGCAGGTTCCTCGATGGAAGGTTGACTCAGCTGATTGGGAACGGTACAAAACCCTTGCGCACATGACATGGACTGAGCTGTCCGCTCTGACCTTAGATGACGCTGTCATGTATCTTACAGCTTTTATTCTTGACGCCGCATCAAAATGTATTGCCCAAACAAGCGGCCTGGGTTCTAAGCGGCGAGTTCCATGGTGGAACGATGCATGTAGAAAAGCGCGGATGAATCGGAACAAAGCGTGGGCGTTGTTTCGTGACTCCGCAACAGCAGAAAACCTGGAACATTTCAAGGAGGTCAAATCGCAGGCAAGGAGAACGCGCCGACAAGCCAGACGAGAAAGCTGGACAAAGTTCATATCGAGTATCAACTCGTACACAGACGAGGGAAAAGTGTGGAATAAGGTGAAGAAAATTAACGGCCAACAAACGTACTCCCTGCTATTAGTAAATAGCCTCGGAGAAAGCCTGGAGGATCAAGCTAATTTTCTTGGCACACGTTTTTGAACACATATCGAGCTCCTCACACTACTCCGAAACCTTCCAAAAGTACAAAGCATGAATAGAACAACAGAAGTTGGAAAGAAAATCTGCAAAAAATGAGGCGTACAACGAACCATTCTGCTTAGCAGAACTGCAAACAGCACTGAACTGCTGTAACACATCTACCCCAGGTTCTGACTGCGTAATGTACGAAATGTTGAAGCAACTACCCTCTGAAACGCAAAAAACTCTCCTCACTCTCTACAACTTTATATGGCTCTCGGGTGTGATCCCCTCTTCTTGGAAGGAGGCTGTTATAATCCCTATTTTGAAACAGGGAAAGGATCCCTCTGCTGTATCAAGTTAGACCCATAGCGCTAACAAGTTGCCTTTGCAAAGTATTTGAAAAAATGATTAATTGCCGCTTACTACACTTCCTTGAATCAAATTGCTCGACCCATACCAGTGCGGGTTCAGAGAAGGCCGATCCACCACCGATCATCTCATACGTATCGAGGCATGCATACGTGAAGCTTTTGTTCATAACCAGTTTTTCCTATCTGTATTCCTCGACGTGGAGAAGGCCTATGATACGACGTGGAGGTTTGGTATACTGAGAGATCTCTCACACATAGGTATATGCGGTATATGTTCAATGTCATTGAAAGCTATCTGTCTGATCGCACATTCCGTGTTCGAGTGGGCAATGTTTTGTCCCGAACATTTATACAGGAAACCGGAGTGCCACAGGGTGGGGTGCTCAGCTGTACGCTCTTTATTATAAAAATGAATTCTCTTCGTCTGTACATCCCAAGTAGTATGTTTTATTCAGTATACGTTGACGACCTGCAGATAGGTTTTCAATCGTGCTCTCTTGGGATCTGAGCGACAGGTTCAGCTTGCTCTTAACAAGGTGTGCAAATGGGCTGATGAAAACGGGTTCAAATTGAACCCACAGAAAAGCATCTGTGTTCTTTTTTCACGAAAAAGAGGCTTGTACCCTGATCCTGAAATATTCATGAAGGGTAAGCGTTTGCCCGTAAACACAGAACATAAGTTCCTACGTATAATTTTGGATGCGAAGTTAACCTTTGTACCGCACATAAAACACCTTAAGAATAAATGCATGAAAACAATGAATATCCTAAAGGTGCTGTCACAAACAACGTGGGGCAGCGACAGAAAGTGCTTCATGAATCTGTATAAAAGCCTTGTACGCTCACGCCTTGATTATGGGGCGATAGTCTATCACTCTGCCAAGCCAAGCGCTCTAAAAATGCTGGACCCAGTTCACCATCTAGGTATCCGCCTCTCCACAGGTGCCTTTAGAACAAGCCCTGTTGAAAGCCTTTATGTGGAATCAGACGAGTGGTCACTCCATCTGCAGAGAATGTATTCTTCTTTCATATATTTTCTTAAAGTGAATGCGAACAGTCAGCACCCTGCATATTCCACTATCAACGACCTGTCCAGCTCTCAACTCTTTCGCAATAGGCCCACAATAACACGCCCTTTCCCACTGCGCGTTAGAGAGCTAGCTGAAGAAACAAATGTCCCACTGCTTGAATACCACCCTATTCCCCCCGCAATGCAGCTCCCGCCATGGCAGTGGCAGCTTATAGACTGCGACACATCCTTCGTAGCTGTTACAAAGCACGCGCCCCTTATACACATTCGGATGTATTTCCTAGAGCTGCAACATAAATATAACTGCCCAGAATATTATACTGATGCATCCAAGTCCCATGCTGGCGTGTCATATGCAGCGGATGGCCCATCTTTCTCGGATGCCGGCGTTTTACCCACTAGCACAAGCATTTTCACAGCCGAGGCTTACGCGTTATTCGTAGTCGTTAAAGGGACACTAAAGGCAAATAACAATTTATGTCAGAGTGAAAGTCCAAAGTATGACAACTTCTAAAAGGGCAATATTATCAACAGTAGTGCCCTACTTACCGAGAAATTAAGCTAAATGTATCACATAATGAGCGCCACGAGTGGGACATTTTCGAAGTGATCCCGATGACGTATGGAAGTCGGCCTACAATAAATCATTAGTAATCAAACTAGCAGCAGTAAAAAAAGAACCTTCCGAGCATCAAAAGACGTAATAAAATGCTGTTTGTTCGTTTCCGCTTGATTCATGAAAAAAAAAGAAAACATCCGTGGCGTTTCCATGGGGAACGGCGCGCGTGGTTCAAAGGTTCCGTTTTCGCCGAACTGCGCGTCGCCCGTCTCAGTGGTAGTTTTGGGATCGCGTACTGCCCGCGTGTGTTTTGCGCGCTCGTGAAAGTCTCTCTGACAGAAAGTTAGACAAAATGCCGCATGAGCTTCGTCGCTCGACACCGCACTGCTGGTTTCCTCGCTGCTTTTGGGCTCGGGCTCGGGAGAGTCGCTGCCGAGGCTGCTATCGTAGTACGCAACGACGCCGGCACTACAAGCCCTCAGCAGCATACCGCGTTCATCGGGGCTCTAGTCACTCAATTAGAGCCCAGCGTCGCGAGCCAATGTCTCGTTGTCAAGTTCTCCGTCCACATCCATTGCGGCGATTGCGGCAAGCTTCGATGGCTTCGATGGCCGTTGTTGCTACTGTGGGTCCTGCTACTTCCGCTCTGCTGCTACTAGTGCCGGCGGCCGCGCAGTAAAAGCGGGCAACGTTGGGCACGGCAGCAGTGATGTATGAGAGTCGTATTTTCAGGCGGGAGATTTGAAGCGCGCTAACGCGATGCGGACCACTAAAAACGTGATTTTATTTCAAAATAAGCACTTCCTTGGCACAAAAGCAGCACTACGAGGTTTCTGGACTGCTATTTCAACAATCAACGTCGACTTAATATTTGCCTTTAGTGTCCCTTTAAACACATTAAAGAATTGAATACACCAAGGGTAGTTATATACACTGACTCCTTGAGTGTCGTGAAAGCGCTGAAAAATCTGAAAAAACATAGAAATCCGGTAATTATGTCCCTCTACTCAATACTCTGCGCGGCGTATGCGTCCAAGCAACATATTGTCGTGTGCTGGGTGCCAGGGCACCGTGACATCGCAGGAAATGTGTTGGTTGACCAGCTGGCCACGTCAACCAACGTAAGCGCTGCAGTCTCTGCCGTTGCTGTCCCCGTGATGGACCTAAAACCAAACATACGGAAAAAGCTCAGGGCTTACTGGCAAAAGTTATGGGACCTACAAACGCATAACAAGTTATACCTGATCAAACCACGCCTCGGTAACTGGCCACCTACATCAAAAACACGCCGTACAGAGGTCACTCTCTGTCGGCTTAGAATAGGACACACACACAGCACACACACACACACACACCTTGTGTCCGGTGGTGACCCACCCAGCTGTGACAGATGTGGCCATCCACTTACCGTACATCACATACTCCTTGAATGTTCTGAGCTAGAGGCTTACAGAAAAAAACACTTTCCACTGGCGTTCACACAACACATACCCCTTCATCCAGCGATGTTCATAGGTAGAGAACCTCTTTTTAAATACGATACATTGAATGCGTTTTTAAAGGACATACGTACTTTTCATGTCATCTACGCAGGTGATCCGTAGCACGGCCTCCTAAGGGAGGCTGCTGCTGCGGATGCTACATCAAAAGAGAGCACCTGCCTCCAGGCCCTTAGGACCAAGGACGCTGACGAGGCATCCGTGCTAGTACAACCTCTATATTTTAGCGTCATGATCACCTAAAACTCATCCTCACCATGCACGTTTCACTCCACTCTCATGATTTTATTACATATATGTTTTACGCACCTTTAGTGCGCAGAATCTTAGGCCCTTATACAGCCACTAAACATCATCATTGTTCCCATCCGACACCGTTTCCTGGTGCTCTTTGGCCATCAATAGCCCTTGCGCCATTAAACAACATATATCATCATCATCATTGGGCACCCGTTCACAGCAGCGTTTTGATTGCACGTCGAAACGATGGGAGTTTCTGATACAACGGAGTTTCTGAACGAATGGTCAGTGCGGCAGTGGCAACTGCGCAACGTGAACACATTTTCGCATCTGAAACCAATCATCAAGGGTTTTGCAGGCCAAAGTGTGGATGTTTTACGGCCCTTGTGGCATATGCGACCGAACTATGCAAGAAGTCCGGAAGCGAAGTTGAGAAGGGCTTGCCACTTTTCTTGTCTGGCTTGTTTTTTACGTGCTGAAATAACATAATCTCCTCTAAGGTAAGCATGCGCTCACTTTCGAACCAGGAAATCGGTGAAAGTTTTTTACGAAAGGCCTATTGTAACGACGTTAGCGTTAGTTTTAGCCACCCCACCTTCACCAAGTTGCACCATTGGCCTTTTTCGCGTTTTAGATATTCGTACTGTTGAATTATTGCAAAGTTCGAATACTAGCTGTTCGAAAGTCGAATTGAATTATTCGATTAGGTAGTATTCGATTAGAATTTGAAACTCTAATATTTGCACACCCCTACTTATTAACCACTGATTGACCAGGACGCTAACCGTTCTGTACATAAAGCACAACAGCAGACACTTCTCCACACAATGAAGGTCTAGGTTGTATTAAAAGCATGAATGTAATAAGACTTTTTTTTTGGAAAGTGTTATGTATGCATAACGGTAGTTTATTACCAGCTGACTTAGCTGGGTACAAAGCGTTGCCAAACAAGAGAAGGAATGAATCGTCCGTCAGAGCTACTGTTTACACCACACCCAAGGGCGGCGCCACGGGCGCTCATGGTTGCCAACCTTATTCACTGGTGAATACACAACATCCCTTCCCCCTTACGGAATGTAGTCCCGGTAACGCTGAGGGGCTTTCCTCTCATGTCGAGGGTATCTAGAAGCCTCGGTTGTTGGAAGTTGGCTGGAAGAGCTGTGCTCCTGTGAAAAGCTTCCAGGTACATCAGGACCGTCGGGTCCAGGGGCGGGACTGCTAGGTGGACTTGATATGGGTGAAGTGTCACTCAATCTTGGCAGTGGTGGGTCCTGGCCAGTCACAGCGAGGTCATCACCATCGGCTGAGTTCCCACAAGTATCACTGTCAGCTTCACCGAGGTCCAGTGGGCTGGCCCGGTTGCGGAGCTGATCGACGTGTCTTCGCCATAAGCTACCGTCGGACAGACGAACTTGGTAAGAAAGGGGTCCGGTGACTGAAGCAATGGACCCAGGGACCCACTTGGTGCCACCTTGATAGTTCCGTGCATACACAGAGTCGCCTGGATACAAATGCCGAACACGTTGAGAACCATCGCTAAAGTAATGCTGAAGGGACGATCCAACCATGTGAAAGTCTGGATGCAGACGGTCAATGGCCGATCGCAGTCGTCTCCCCATCAACAGTTCAGCGGGACTCTTCCCTGTAGTTGTACTGGGTAAAATGTGCTGGCCCAGCAAGAAACGAGACAGCTTGGTGGCCCAGTCTCCCTCCGACAACTTACGCAGGACTTGTTTCGTCTCCTGAACCATCCTCTCTATCTGACCATTCGATGAGGGGTGATAGGGCGCGACTGTAATGTGCCTAATTTGGTTTCTGTTTGCAAACTCGGCGAATTCTTCTGACGTGAACGCAGTTCCATTGTCCGACACTAACACTTCGGGAATGCCAAAATGAGCAAACATTGACCGAAGTTCTTTAAGAACGGCTCTTGTCGTCATCGATTCCATCAGGGAAACTTCCAGCCACTTGGAATGAGAATCGACGACTAGCAGAAACACTTTTCCCTTGAAGGGACCGGCAAAATATATGTGCAAACGTGACCAAGGGTTCTTAGTGAATTCCCATGGGTGCACCGGTGCCTTACTGGGAGCTTGCCGAGTTTCTTGGCATACTTTGCAGCCAGCTACCTTGCGCTCTATGTGATTGTTGATGACCGGCCACCACACGGTGCTGCGTGCAAGACCTTTCATCCGTACTACGCCTGGGTGCGTGGTGTGTAGGATGTCTAGGACCTGGGCCTGTGCAGAACTTGGAATCACAACACGAGACCCCCACAGCACACAATTTCGGTAGGTGGACAGTTCGTTCTTCCTGGCCACCAAAGGACGGAATTCCTCGGGCACCTTCGTGGAAGGCCAACCTTGCAAGATCCAGCGATGTACCCGCGACAGAACAGGGTCTGTACGCGTCAATGCTGCGGTCTTGGTAGAACCCAGAGGAACTTCTGGCACTGCTTCAAGCAGCAAAATGTCTCCCAACGGTGGCTCGTGCTCATGCCTGACAGGAAGCGGAAGACAACTGAAAACGTCGGCATGTGGCAACTTGGAGCCTGGTACGTACAAAAGTTCGTAGTTGTATGCAGAAAGTTGCAGACTCCTGCGCAACATCCGAGGTGACAATACGGTAGGAACTGGCTTGGCTTGGTGCAGGAGGCCTAGCAATGGCTTATGGTCTGTCGAGAGTTGAAACTTCCGACCAAAAATATACTGGTGGAATTTCTTAACTCCGAATAGCAAAGCCAGAGCCTCCCTGTCTATCTGCGCATAGTTGCGCTCTGCTTTTGATAAGGTTCTCGAGGCGAAGGCCACTGGTCTTTCAGCACCATCTTCACCCACTTGGCTCAGTACCGCACCCAGCCCGCACGGAGACGCATCGCAGGCCAGCCTTATGGGACGTGTCACATCATAGTGTGCTAAGACGGCTGATGATTCCAGCAGGCTCTTGGCATCTTGGTATGCCTTCGCTTCCGCCTCGGTCCAACTCCATGCCTTGTCCTTGTCCAGGAGGCGGTGAAGTGGTTCCAACACATGTGACGCTCCTTTCAAGAAACGGCCATAAAAATTTAAGGCTCCCAAGAACGACTGCAGCTCCTTGTTCTTCGGTTCCGGAGCTTGCTTGATGGCTTCCACTTTTTCACGCAAAGGACTTACTCCGTCCTTGTTGACACGGTACCCCAGGTACGTCACTTCCTTGTCCCTGAATGCACACTTCTCGGTGTTCAGGCGAAGCCTGTCGTCTTGGATACGCTGCAGCACTTTGCGCAGCCGTTCGTCATGCTCAGCAACTGTTCTTCCGCCAATTAGGATGTCATCCAGAAAGCACTGAACCCCTTCCAGTCCGTTCAATAGTCCTTCCATATAACGTTGAAAGATGGCTACGGCGACTGCCACACCAAACTGCAATCGCGTCACCTTGAACAGGCCTTGTGCGTTGTCACGGTCTGCAGCATGGCGGTGTCCTCATCGACACAGAGTTGCTGATAAGCTTGATCCAAGTCCAGCCGAGAAAACACTGCACATCCTCCCAGTCTTGCGAGCAGTTGTTGTTGCATAATAAGTTGACACTTATTATGTCACGTATCTCGGGAGCGCTTGCAATGTGTGATGGAGTTGGGAGAGAGAGCGAGGCCGGAGACCGTGGCGTCACTGCAAACAAACTTTATATAACACAACACTGCAAACAAGAAGTTAACACCAAAAATTTACATCAAAATGTAACGTTAGAAAAAGTGACGCTATAGCGCGCAATCTCTAACAAATCGCAAAGCCTACAGGCTATGCTTAACTCCTATAGACTCCAAAGTCTGGCCACTATGGCGCCTCAGTCTCGCTACGCGAATCGAACGTTCTTACGGTTCGTGTTGCCCGTCGCCTCGATTCGATGCGAAGATCGACGCCCTGCCCAGTCGTCGCAGCTGCTGTTGACGTCTTGGGGTCGTCGTCGTCGATCCGCCGCGTCGCTAGTCTTCCTCGTCGCCGATCCTCCGGCCCTTCGTCGAGAACATCCGTCTCGTCCAGTTAGGCCTAACTCCTGGCCTCCTTTGGTGCCACCGGGTCGAACTGTCGACGTGGCTATCCGGTGATTGTCGGTGGGTCGCCGTCGTCTTGCCGAGCTGTGGTAGTGCTGCAGGTGCCACGAGAACTTCGTGCTGAGGCTGCCGCAAGCCCAGGACGCCTCGCTCGGTAGACCCCGAGGTCGACGGCCACCCTCCCGGGGCATGCACAACGCTGCCTCCAGAACTCAGCCCTGCCGTTCCCGTCGCGGACGCGACGCTGGCTTCCACCACCTTGCTCCTCGACGACTCCACCGAACAATGCCCAACTCTTCTTCTGTGGTCCCACACCTCAGCTCGGGTCGCGTGGCACGCGCCTTTCTCCGGCCAATGGCTTGCGTCGACGTGGCGGGGGTGCACACCATCGGGTACTTTTCCATTCCCCGCACACCATCGACGCATTGCGCTGTCCGGCACGCGCCCCGTGCCTCTTTACTCATGACACAAGTAACTGCTCCAAACGGTTGCTATGCCGCTCCAAGGTGAGATTTTAGTTGCTCCAGAAGCTGTGCCAAAATGGCTTTGGTCAATCACATTGATGACGGTCCCACGTGGTCTGTCGCACCACACGAGCTTTCCTTTCATCATCCATTTAAGGAGCTGTGCTAGAAGGCAAACCCTTTCGTGCATGACATCACTGCAGCCATTGCAAAGCGTGGTCAGTGGGATGAGATACAAGCACTGGCCACGGCGGTGGTCGTCCGCTCATCCACTTTATACGGTACTTATGCGCATGCAAAACCTGGGAGGGTTAGTGAGTGCCGAAGGTTGCACAGTCTGTCTCTGCCCGCAGCAAGCAATCTTTTCGTCGACTTCCTTCACGTCTATATTACAATTAGTACAATACACTTAAAACGGTACAATTAACGTCCCCTGTACCTTCCTTGGCTTCATTATGTGCTGGTAAATATTCGTTAAGGTTGTTAGACAAACAAAGGAGCCCTCACAATTCCGTTCCTTTAATACTGGCCAGCTGTTCTATAGCCTGTGCCGACTTTTTGACCACTCTCTCACTGTACACCGTACTGTTCTTAATTAAAAATGGTACTGGGCTCATGGTTTATATCGCAAAAGAAACAGTGCAGTGTTTTTATTTAGGAAGCTTTGTTGACAATCCCGTCTGATTGGCCCTCTGCAGCCCGACCCACCGAAGAGCAAGTGACCGAGCCGCACGCACTGCCTTTGGTAACGCGACCTGCTGGCTGAGTATGCAGGGCGACGGCGGCGGCTCCGTGTCTGGCTCGACACCCACATCTGGCACTCCGAGTGCTTCGTGGCTGACCTGTGAGGATACCGCGTCGGGCTCCAGCCGACGGACGAGGGCATCCGGGCAGCCGATCCAGACGATGGCAGACACCTCTCGCTCCACGTAAGCACGTTTTGTGGCTCGCACTGATTGCATGAGAAGGTGTCAGTAGTGCTAGTAGACACGAACCAGGAAGACGCAACGGGACGCGTGCTAACTTCATCTGAATGTTTATTGTCTGGAACAATGCGAGTAGATTCGTACGTGGAAGACCCAACCACCACACGTGAAAGCCTGCCGCGTCCAGAAAGGCGAATTCATCACCAAAGGCAGCTGACACAACTGTCACCGGTCCTCGCTCTCGGGGCAGCTTGAGCAACCTCGCGGATATTTTTGTCTGCAATCTAATACACAACAGTGCACTCCTTAAGTCAAATGTAGTGACAGATGGTCAGCCCCTGTGTGCGCTTGCAAACGTCTGTCGTCAATAAGCACATGAACGATATGTTGCTGTATGCACTACCACTGTGACAAGAATTAATGAAGACTAAGCAAATAATTAAACAGTCGGAAATTTCTATATAGTAGATGCTGTCGTAGTCTGCTTAGAGACAAAGAAAGACCATGAAGAACATTTAAAATCACTATGAACAGGAAATTGTTTTGCAGTAAGGTGGTCTTGCTGAAATCCTCTTCGACATAAAAGAAGAGAATCGAGGAATAGAGCATTTAACGTATCAAGAAAGTAAGGAGATTGTGTAAATGGTGATTTCTTGGTGTGTTCACGAGACTGCTGGGCAACTTCTGTTTTCCTCTATGATAAGAGACTGCGCACGAAAGACAGAATGTCTAAACGCTTGTCCTGGTCTCTTTCTTGTCCCGTGTTCTTTATTGCGCTATGGTTTATGAAGAACGACGAACAACCAACACGCCCAAACGTTGTCCCTTCGAAAATGTCTAAACATGCGGACTCAAAAAGGTCGTGCCATTTCTTGTCAATGATGCTGACTGGATCAAAAGTGACTTCTCTCCCTCAGTGTTTCTACTTGACACCACTTCGTGCACTTATTTTTGTACATCAATCGGCTACACGGTCGTTTGCTGCAACGCATAATTTTTACAGCGAAAGCTGTAACGAGATCATTTCAATGGTCGTTTATGGTGCCGTAGTTCTCCGTTGGCGCCGCCGGTGTCCGTAACCTCTATCGCGCGAAATAAGAAAAAATTTAAATAAAATTATGCAGGGTGGAACGGGGTTCGAACCTGGGCCCTCTGCATGGTATTCTAGCTCAGAGCCATGCCAGTGCTTGAAACTGTTTTGCAAAAAGACCCTAAACAGGCTTCATATTGGGTAGGAACCACATTAATATATATTATGTATATATTAATGTATGGTATATCATGTAGTGTGATAGAAAAGTAAAATAAGAACCATGGCGTCACACAACGTGAATCCTGTAACCAGATGTCACACAATGCGAATTGCGCAACGAGTGGGTTGTTGAATGCTTCCAACCCATTACAAAGCGCTCTGCCATAATTCGTCATCAGCCACAGCATCAACAAAGTGCACATAATGCCTTACAGGTGTTTGGCGGATACCACGGTTCTCCACAGAATGAAGAATAATGGCATAGTTGCTGCTACCCTACTTCACAAAAATTATGATTTATAGCGTAGTGGGTTCCTCCGAAGTGCACTTGCTTGTACAGGTTGCCATGGAAGCCCATAAGGCCCCCATGATCCATTTCCTCAGGGTCTCAATTAAGTTCTTTCCCTCTCTCTCTCTTTCTCAGGTTAACGTATGCTATAGATAAGGCTCCGTGTTTTCGGTTTTATCCGAAAAAATCTGATAAACATTTGCCGGTAAAATTTCTGGCAATTGGGATATATCCGATAAACTCGGATTTCAAGGGCCAATATGACTTGGTTCCGTTCTTTATCGAAAGGGCAAGTTCTAAGCGCTCATTGATGCATTTTCTGGTTTGACTGATTTAAAGTTTACCGCGCAGAGCTGTATTAGGCGACGTAGCTGTATTGTGCTCTGACTCAGCTTCCTGCACGCAGAAGCTTCACAAGGACTTGCAACTCTCCAACCCCGAATTCAAGGCGCTTCACTTCAAAGATCCGTGCCACCTACTCAACAACGGTCTGGACGATGGACTACATTAAACGAGCTGTTCTTTTATTATTTATAATACCTTTCAATGCCATTTGGCCCTGAGGGTATTATAAATAATAAAAGACCAGCTCGTTTAATGTAGTTCACGATTTTGCTGTGCACTTTCCTGCCCTGTTGAAGTTGTCGTGGGAGCGGCGCCGTAAGTTTGGTCTTGTGTGCTTGGCCACGGGCATGTCCATCTAGTTGCTGAAAACCGTATGTCCGTCGATGTGCTTCCATTTCGTGAAGTTCTAGAAGATATTTTGGACTACTGGTGCGCCATTTTGTCTTTCTTGAGACGAAGCCAAGGGAACAAAGTGTGAGCGACACTCAAGAGCCTTATTTCATCGCCTGAAGCTGTGCACGACTTACTCGTTAAGATGAGGTTTCTGAAGACCCATTCGTGTGCCCTGTTCTCAATCATTAAGGAATTTGAGGGAGAGAGTACCCTGGCACCCCAAGTTTATTCCATATGGGGGTTCGTGTGGACGCACTCATCAGTCACTGGCGTGATCCAACCGAGGTCTTCGCGTCAGATGCCACAAGTCTGCTCGACCTCCTTCACGAGAATGATCGCTTAACGACTGTCGCAGACATTCACGATACTGCGCTGCTGTCGCCGAAAAGTGGATACAGACATCTGAGAGGAACCTGTGCGATCAACTCCAGCACAGCAAAGAATCGTTTTGGTACTGTATTCAAATTTTGAATCCAAATGTGAGGCATCAGGTGCCCTGCGCATTCGAAACCTATGGGCAAGGTGTGCACAGGTCCTTAAAATCCTTGAAAACCCTTGAAAGTGAAAATTCCGTTTTCAAGGCCTTGATAGTCCTGGAATTTCGTTCCGGTCCTTGAAAACCCTTGAATATTGAGGATTTTCTCAGGGTCAGATTGCGCAACTTGCAATTCATGGCAGTTGAGTGTGGTGCCGGGCAAACTTCATTGCTTATCGCGTTCTGCGACACTGCGATTGCGAAGTGAGACACGGTCAAACCGCCTCTATTAGATTGGCGAGGTCGAGGCATCCATTCACCCGCAGCGCCATTTTTTTTATCTGGCTTGGTTTGGTTTCGGTTGGCCAGAAGCCATAAGCTGATGGCCACAGTGAGGCTACAGCATCTTGAGCTCTCCGGAAAAATGAAAAGTTGCACGAATGCGCTTGTAGCAGTAGACATTACTGCATTTGAAATGTTTTCTTTTGGTTTCGGTTTTAGTGATATCCCTCGGCAACCCGCTAAAAAAAATACAGCGCACTCTCATTAGCCTCAGCCACCTCAGCAGCGCCTGTTGGCCACATTGTGTGCTGTGTAGCTCGTCAGTGCTTGCTCGTGCTCTGGTGGTGTTTTGTTTTGCTCGTGTCGGTTGCGGCGCGCGTTGAATTTCGCATGATTGTGCATGCAGGTGGCATAATTTGGAGTCATGCCAGGGGAATGTAACTTCCAGAGCGCTTGGCTCAGCAGCGATGATTATAAGCGTTGGATTGCACCGGATGCATCTGACCCCCACCGTGCAAAATACACATTGTGCAAGAAGACCTTCGACGTTGCTTCTATGGGCGAATCTGGACGGGCCGAATGTGAACCTAAAGTTTTTTGGGAACATGCAAGCTCATTTTCAGGAAAACCATCAGGTCCAATGACTTGGGGATGTGTGGCCTCCATACTGTCCATAATGCCTACAAAGCAGGCGTTGCACCCTCCAAGTGGGGCATCGACATTCTACTGTCAAGCATGAGTGCACTCTTCCATGACTCGCATGCAGGAAGGGACGATTTTTCAACCGTGGCTAACCAGAACAAATTTCCTCTGCCGTATGTGTCCCATCGATGGGTGGAAAACACAATTGTAATTGAGAGAGCTTTGCTTTTTTGGAATGATATGAAGAAATATGTGGAGTCCGCAAGAAGCGCGCAGGTGAGCTTACCGAAGTGTGCATCCTTTGAAAATGTGTATAGCTTTTGTCGCGACTCCTTGACACTGGCAAAACTGAACTTTGCCCTCTGTGTCACATCAATTATTCAGCCATTCTTGAAAGACTTCTTTCTGGGAGAGACCTTGAAAGGTCTTCTTTCTTGAGAGAGACCTTGAAAGTATTGTGCGGAAGCTCCTTTCAAAATTCATGAAAGCCTCAGTGTTGTCGTCATTGGGAGGAGTTGGTGGTCTGCTGAGGGTGGAGGTTGATAACCCCATTAACCACGCTCCACTTGAAAAAGGGGATATTGGTCCCAAGTGTGAACAAGTACCGAAGGATTCAAAAGCTAGTGCAAAGGATGCATTTCAAGTCAGAATGGAGTGCAAACAGTTCTTGGCAGCTGTGACCAAGAAAATACTGGAACGAAGTCCCCTGAAGTCATCTTTGGTTAGAAACCTCTCCTCTCTAGACCCACGGCTCATTTGCTCAAAGCCGGATCAGTGCCTGGTGGGCCTAAGGAAGGTGCTAGACACCTTGACCTTGGCAGGAAGATTGAGCGATAGCCGGCGGGAATGTGTACTTGCAGAGTACATGGAAATGCTGGAAAAGTTCAAGCATGAGCTTCGCCTCTTTGAGAGGAGTGTTAGCAGGCTGGATGAGTTCTTTCGCGAACTCTGGAGCTTCCATCCCTCCTACAAAGAGCTATGGAAAACCGTTAAGCTCCTTCTCATTCTTAGCCATGGACAAGGAGGTGTTGAATGGGGGTTTACCGCCAAATCTCCGCAGAGAACTTGAAGGGCTTGCAGTATATTTCACAGCGTGTCATATGTGACTCAGTGGAGAGGGCAGGTGGCATTTTAAATGTCGCCATAGCAAAAGAGCTCAGATTGGCTGTGTCCGCAGCCAGGCAGCACTATGGTGCACCCTTAGAATCAGAAAAGAAACAGGGCCAAGGAAACGCTAATCAAACAAAAAGACGCTTGATTATGGAGGAACTTGAATGTATGCAGCTGAAGAGGAAGAAACTGGAAGCAGTTGCTGATAACCTCTGCTGATGGCTTTGCCAAAAAGGTAGAAGCGACTGGGGACATCAGATGTGTAGTGAAATCCAACTGCCTGCGAAAGACTGCAGAAGTTAAGAGTGATGAACTTGACAGCATTAAGACACAAATAGAAAAAAATACTGAAAGACCTGCTCTGAGCCTCAGAGCTTCTAATGTAGTGAAGCTGTGCAATAAGTGAACATCATTTGTGTTGTGCGATAAAATTTACCGTTTTCTTTAGTTGTATTCCTTAAATTTTTTGGAAGTTACTTGAAAAGTCCTTGAATTTTTCTCATGGAAACGTGTACGAACCCTGTATGCGCCTATTTTTCAATTAGTGCTTCTTGAAACTGACTATACGAACCAGCTCCCGAGTGATTTTTCGACCTATCAGTGCTGTGAAATATGTAACATTCTTGAACTCCTGCCGTTTTGGAGACTTCACAATGTCCAGTGGCCAGTGCTCTTCATAAGAACCCTATAATAATTATTCAAGTGCTTGAATGTAACTGCAACTCGATTCTTCAGTGCACTCTAGGATGTGAAATTAGCTGCTCCAGAGTGCTCTCAGATGCAAAATTGCCTGCTCCAAAGTGCTCCAATATGAAAATTTTTGCTCCTCCAAAGTTCTCCAAAATGAAAATTCTGCTGCTCCAAAAATTGCTCCAAATCAGAAGTCCTCGGTAGTATCACTGGGAGTCGTAAAAATGATTTTATTCCCGCAGTTGGTTACCTCACTGGCCACAGCATCGTACATCAGCAATTTTTGTCAGTGGATGTAATTTTTTTAAATCCGATAGTCTTGTTCCATCCTTAATGGTATGTCAGTACTCTCTCAATTATGATCGCTTGCCTGGGACCATGTTTTCGTGATTTACTATTTAATCTTGGAATTTCTTTTACTAAGCCTACCTAATGCAAGGAACTTTTTTTTTTGTTAAAAATAGTAGCTTGCTGACATTCAGTAGCTGTTCCACTTGCTTAAAGGATAGTCCAACAGAGAGAGAAACTCACTAATTCATGCTGCTCTCCTCTGATGTTTTTTTTTTTTTCAGCAGTGGCGAGTGCTCGAACGACCCTGGAAACTCCGGTGAGGAGGGAAAGTGCTCGGCTGTTCCCAAACATCGAGGAACAGGAATAAGCAGTGTCCCCCAGGGCCTAAGTGAACGTCCCACGGTAGTGCACGAAAAGGAGCCTCTAGGGAATCCTCGCTACAATTTGCGGCCCAGGGCAAATAAATTGCAGCAAGCAAGAATGCCGGAGAACAAAAGCGGGCTTCTGCAGGGAAGGCGGAACGTACCTTTTGCTGGCCATTCCAAGCAAAAGGGGGAGCACGTGGCTAGCAGCAGCAGCAGGAGGGGGCGCAAGAGACAGCGTCTGCAGTCTCCGAGCTCTTCAGTCTGTTCTCGGACTGAAGAAGGACCTAAGCCGCTGCCACCGATCTCTCGGGACCTTCGGACCACCACGGGCCCGAAGAAATTGCCGAAACTGGATAGCCGTGCCGAAAACCACGCCCTTTCCAACTCTGCGATGTCCAAAGAGGCTCCTTCGACAAGTCGTCCCAGTCTCAAGACCTCTACGGTGCCCGTGTTTGAAAGGCAGGGAGAGGAACCCTTTAAACCACCTAAAGGTGAGAGTGCATTTTTCGTATAATGTTTATAGTGGTCAGCCGTGTTGCTGGGGAGAGTAACTGCAGGTAGAAATATTTTATGTTGCATGACATTGGAAAGGAGCTTATGCAATCGTGAGTGCTCTTAAGGTAGGTCACCCCCTTAAAATCGCATAAAACATTGTTTTTTTATTTAACATTTGCAAGCTCCCTGTCTATACAACAAAATTTAGCAAAAAGAATTACGTAGGTATATTGAGCTGCGCTAAAGTTGCAACCACTTTACGAACCCCTCCTAGACGCATCCGAAACTGAAACTGAAGGCTCAGATTCCACAACACTGGCCCTCTCATCGTAAATGTCTTTTCATATACATATTGCGTAATTCTAAGTTGTGTAAGTACATTCTAAAGCTTGTGGGAGACCTATTCGATTTACTATTTTAAAATTTCCGCTACGGGGCTGCGGCACTCTGTTGTTTAAATGGTGTGCATTTTCACTCGGCTGTCTGTGCTTTATTGGTACACCATTTAGAGCTCTTGGGCTTAGTTTTCACCTTTACAGGAGAAAGTTGTAGCACTCGATGGAATATGGCGAAGTATAGGACGAAAAAGAAGCGTCAACGCAATTTAGAGAATCAGTACATTAAGCGTGGACCCGTAGTGCAGCATGTGGATGAGTCAGCTGCAGACTCGGAAGGAGCTAGAAAAAAAAAAACTTGCTTCAGCTCGCTCACAGGGACATTGTGCTGCTTCAAAGGAGGTCCCAAGCTATGAGCCTGGCGACTTTGACATATTGATTGTTTCTTCGTTATGCGAACGTTCGGTTAAAATCTCTAAAGCCATTCTTCATAAAACATTATTTTTTTGCTTCCTACAGTTACGCAAGCAGTGATGACTTTCCTTCTAATAAATATATTCCCATAAAATTTTGTGCACTATTTCTTAATAGATGGAACTGTGCATTCAAGCAGAAGCATTTATAACGAGCAGTAACTTTTTTTACTATGGCCAATTGTGTTCAAAACAAGCCTGCCAAATATCAACTTTATCAGCCTTTTTAGGATAACGCACTTTAGCTTAGAGATGTTGGGATCGTGGAGGTTGGATGCACACGTAATTGCCCTCAGCACGTTCCTGCCAAGTCGTGTTTCAATTGCACCAAGCATTTTCTAGTTATGAGTGCTGGTGCAACGTGCTCATTATGGCACATTTTGATTTTTACAAATTTAATTTTTAACATTTTTAGCAATTTCATCATTTTAAAGTTCAAATTTGCCTAAGGTCTACAAACCAAAACTATTATTCCAACTTTTGGGCTACAACTGCAGAAATATTTTTGAAGGTGGTGACCTACCTTAAGTATTTCTTGGATGTTTGCCATGCTCGTTGCCCAAGGTCAGATTAGCTGCACGCTGCTTATGGCACGTGTCGGTGTGAGCATCAGCTTGAAGTGGCGCCTAAAGGAGTACTGACACGAATGTTAAAAATTTTCGGACTGTTAGTCTGAAAAAAAAGGCACTGGTGTCGAGAAACCTAAAACGAGTATTGTGATGCCTGGGAATGCATCGAATATATTTTAATTACCGCTACCTTAAAAAGACTGTTTCGATATCGAGGGGGCGGCTTCTCGGTGACGTTTCATAGCAGTGTGACATCTAGGGGACACAGAAACTAGCGATCCGTCATCTGCTCGTGGTGCACATAAACGAGTGAATTGTCATCCACTGACCCTGACGGTGATTTCTGCGATTTAGGCCACATGCTGGACGCAGAGCTCTCAAACTCGGGGGAACTGTGTTGACTCGTCAGGATAATGTCCGTTGCAGTGGGGCTGGCTTGCAGATGCCCAGCGGCGAAAACCTCAGTCAAATTAAAATATCTTATACATGTTCTCAGACTCCAGTGTGTGGAGAGTGTTGACACTGCATACTAAGGAAAAGAAATGTCCCTTTCGCGATGTCTCAAAATTGTGTCAGTACTCCTTTAAGACCAAATCAATTTAGACTATGAACAAAATTACCACTCTGTAGTTGCAAAGCTGTGTCACACTTGACCTTAAAGGAGCACTGAGAAAAAAATTTTGCATATTGTTTTTTCTGCTGCAATAGGTAGCTGACGACCCGCTTATCACGGCTGGAAAGCTCGTTTGCTCGAGCACATGACCGTTCATTATTTGGAGACCGTTTTATAGCGCCCAGTCGCAGTTTCGGTTTTAAGAGAGTGCCGAGTGAGGCGGGACCCAGTGTGGTTTTCTGTTAAACATAGATAGCTATGTGAGCACACAAAAGTGCGTGCACATGAGCACCACGTTGACAACATTTTCAATGAAGACTTCCTGGTTGCTGCTATATTCCCCTCTGAGCAGTGGCACAACGGGCTCGTGCCCCCTCCCCCTTCAAATTTTTTTGGCCATGACCACGGTGTTAGATATATACTGTTTAGGTGTGGACACTTCTCGGCTTGCATGCAGAGCGCGTTCGACCAGATAAAGTAACAACGGCGCGCGTCTGTTTGTCCGGTGACCGCAGCGGGTATCTAGCGGCGGGAAGACGCAACTTAATAAGAGAAAATGATTTCTGCACCGTTGCTATAGCAACCGACGCGGTCGGCGGCAACGCCGGCGTCCGCTGCATGTCTTGTTTTTCGCTCGGGGAAAACGCGGTATGCGTTTCTAACTTGAGTTGCTGGCGTGCCGTAGCCGCGTTCGCTGACTAGGAAATTCAGATTTCCCGCGAAGCGCCAGTTGCCACGGGAACGCGCTTTTGTGTTGAAGTTGCATCATCCCGCCGGTAGGTATCCGCTGCCGTCAGCGGTCCGACGGGCTCTCGGCGTTGTTACTTTATCTGGTCGATCGCGTCTCGCGAGTGTCCTCACCTAAAGAGTATATATCTTACACCGTGGCCATGACACACGGAGCAAAAAATGACTCGACCACAACCGCCTACCCGGCCTGCAATTCAGATCAAGGAGGTGCCCCCCCCCCCCCCCCCAGAAAATTCTGCCTATGTCCCTGCCTCTGAGGCATTGCAAAGTTGCGTGACCCCTAAAAATGCACTGCCGAGGCAAGGACGTCAGCCTTTGTGCCCCCGTCCAGGTATGCCCCCCTCTTTCCGTCGAAAAATTCTGCTAGGAGAGAGCGCTCGTGTCACGTATCTCGGGAGTGCTTGCAGTGTGGAATGAAATTGGGAGAGAGAGGTGGGAGACAGTGGCGTCACGGCAAACAAACTTTATTTCACACAACACTGCAACCAAAATTCACACACACTGAAAATTTTACAAGAAGAAAAGTATCATTACTAAATACTAAGCTGTGCAAGAATCACAGACAATTCAAGCTATCCTTAGCTCACCCTAACTCGAGCGTCTGGCCACTATGGCGTCTCAGTCTGCCGCTCTACGAATCGAACGTTCTTGCGGTTCGTGATGTTCGACGACTCTGTTCGGTACCAAAGTCTCCCTGTCCCGTTGTCGAAGCTCCTGTCGACGTCTTAGAGTCGTCGTCGTTGGTCAGCCGCCTCGCTGGTCGTCCTCGTCGCCGATGCTTCGGTCTTCAAAAACGTTGGTCTTGCCCGGTTAGACCTAACTCCCAGCCTCTCCTCAGTGCCGCTGGATCAAACTACCCACGTGGCTCTCCGGTGATTGTCGGTGGGTTGCCGTCTTGTCGAGCTGGGGTAGTACCGCAGATGCCCTGAGAACTGCTGCGACGAGGCTGCGGCAAGCCCGGGAAGCCTCGCTCGGTAGACACCGAGGTCGACCACCACCCTCCCGAGCCTCTTGTGCCGGTGCCTCCAGAACTGGGCCCTGCTGCTCTCGTCGTGGGTGCGACGCTGGCATGCACCACCTTGTTCTTCGCCAACTCCACCGAACAATGACTGCCTCTTGTCCTGGGGTCCGTTACTTCAGCTCGGGTCGCGTGGCACGCGCCTTTCCCCGGCCATTGGTGTGCATGGACGTGGCATTAGTGCACACCATCACCATCGAGGAATTTCCTAGCAGCGCACACCATCGCCACATTGCGCCTTTCGGCACGTGCCTCATGCCCCTTTACTCATGACAGCTCGGAAGGATTGTGGCAGCCAACATAAACTCTTCACACAAGGCGGTTAATTGTTCACACAATAATCGAAGGCGCATTTCGCATGCAGTAGCACGACACGCACTTTAAAGTTGATTTTAAATATGTTCTAGGCTGAAGTATCCGTTGATATTTCTTACATGATGCGTGTGTGTCCACACAAATATATCCCACAAGTTATCTCTCTTTTGAAATCTTGTTGGCACTCCGTTAAGAAGAGGCTCGGTAAGCTATGAAATGGAGACTAAAGATTGGTGGGCATGTTGGCCTGGCCTTTACACACCTGCTTAGCTTGATGTCATGGATTTGGAGTCTGCTCGTGTCTGTATATTTGTGTATGGGAAGAAACATACGCTGCCTTTTACAGGAAACAAAAACTCGACGAATCAAGTTTGTAAAATTCCCATGCCTAAACAAGGACATACCAACACGAAGGCTTCAGCACAAAAGGAAGCGTGACCCCCGTTTTGCCAAGTGAATGATTATAAAGGCTAGCACGAGTGTTCAAGAGACGTGTTTAACCGGGAGGCCAACCCAGATTTCTTTAATCTGGTGCATATAGAGTCGAGAATTGCTCGGGTGTCTCAAGCAGCCACACACACACACACACATGCGCAGGACAGCCACTGAACTGATTTGAAGATTTGTTGCATTTGATAGAAAGCCAAACTCGACTTCAGAAATAGTGTTAGCTTTCAAATGTCGTAGTTATCGCAGACATTCCAAGTGTTGTATGCGTTCCCCCCAAAAAGTAACTAAATACGTTATTTGTTATGCTAACAAAAAAGGAACGGTAGCTGCCCTACGTTACCTACCAAGAAAAAAAGGTAATTCATTAGCATTACCGAAGAAAAGTAGCTCGCATTACTTCAGCCATTACTCCACGGTCAGAAATTTTAATCACTGCGCCCTTCCTGAGACAATCATAATACCAATGTAAGAAACCTCATTTTATACTTCACATGAAAGCCCTAACCAGAAAAGATTTTAGCTGTATTACTGAGATAACTAGAAAAATTTGCGCAGGTGTGCCTGACTTTAGCAATACAGTCGATCCCAGATATATCGAACTCGAAGGGGACCGCGAAATAGTTCGATATATCGATAATTCGAAATACGAAATATGCGCATTTAGGGCTTTAATTAAAGCACTGCAGGCATCGCCACAGTTTTCCTAAATCGTAAAAAGTGCGAACATAACGATTCGCTCACATATGCTAAAGAACAAGGCGAGAACTTCTTTTGCAAGTTAGCGCACTTTATTTCGCATGCAAATAGTCCATAAACTTGTCTTGCTTCTTGCGCGCCGTGAATTTATCAAGTCATCGTCAATATCATTGAAGCTTTCCAGATAAGTAAATTCAACACCTTTGGCCACAACAGCGGTGATAGACGCTGAACGCTGATGCGAGCTCTGTAGCGCAGTAAAGGGTTTAGCGGTGGCAGCGGCGGCTGGCATCTTCAAACCGCACGGGTCCATTTCCGCAGCACTGGCAACGTCAGCTATGATCTCGGCATCGATGCAATCAGAAACAGCTACATCGTTATCTGCACCGATAAAGTCACTCGCTGTGCTCCCGTCCGATACGGCGCCCGGAAACGCTAATAAGTCGCAAAATTCACTGACGCACCGTACACCGTAGTTGGTGGTCATGACGTGCCCAAAGTCGTCACCTGGCACCAAGGCCCGTAAGGACACAGGGCACGACGGTGCTTTACTTGACGTTGTTCCAAGCACCGGTCATCGTTTTTATCGCTACGAGCGGGACAATGTTTAGTTCGACTCCCGAATGACGATTTATCAAGAACGGAGCGCGAAGTACACATGCCACAAGAGAGAACGCTGCACGAAGAACGAAACATTTCTCCACCGTCGACATGTTGGCGATACCGATGGCACTTGTGGCTTTGTAGAAGGCAGCCACTACTTTGGCAAGAAATGCGAAAAAAAAAGCGTAGCCTCTGAGATCTGCATTTTAAAACCGAAACACTAGAAATACGTCACGAGGTTGCGGATCTCGAAGGCCATGCTTTGCGGGCCCGCATGCCATCGTGCGCGAACAGAAGAGGAAGGGAATGCAAACATTACAACAAGGCTGCCAAGTCGCTTCGAATTCTCATTTTGGTGCCCTCGGCAATCAGCCTCTTTGAAAAACACTAGCCCATGCATTAAAACCTGCGGATCGCGCGTCAAATATACCGGTGAACTGACAAGCGCTGCGCAACGAACTAGAGCAACGCAATTTCGTCACCTGCGCGCGACGAGGGACTGAAACTTATAAGAATGCGGCCGAAAAATGACGAATATTTGTTAGGAAAAATGCACTTTCTGGGCTTCGGCGCGGCGCAGCGTTCGGTATAGCGGATGTTTCGCTGTGCGGGAGTTCGATATACGTGCACACCAGCCCCATACTTTTGCATGGGAAATTCAAGGGGATTTCTCAACTGTTCGATATAGCCAATAATTCGATATATCCGAGTTCGATATATCCGGGATCGACTGTATTATAGTCGACCAGCGTTTACTGTAGAGTTGCATGTGATGGCTTATAGCTTTGTGGCCCATGGTGATGCCATTCCTCAAAGTGACAGTAAACGGAAAATGAGATTTCATCACCGCGCTCCGGAAAGAAAAAAATCGCCGATCTCTCAACAAATTAGCAGTAATTCTGATGGCATCCTTCTACTAGCGTACAAAAGAAATATGTGCAGGTCTTGTAGGAATAAAAAGTCCTTACGTTGCATAGTCCAGGAAAACGATATTTGCCGCATAAATCATTATTGCCTTTTATGACCTGTAGAATTGCCTCAAAAATTGCGAGTGTTTTGCAAAGGCATTCGAGATCAGCCTCGCTAGCTCGGGAATTGAACAAGAAATGCAGGTATACATTGAGAAGCAGAGAGAAGCAAATTTTATTTTGGGAACAGAACTGATAAACAGCGCTATAGTACTGGAGGGACGAATTGCTGACAACTACGACTTGAAGAATTCAAGCAACAGCTCTATTTCAAAGCTTCCGTCGGACAGCTGGCCAGGCTTATTCTAACATATTTCAAATGCAAAGTTGAGAAATCTGTCTCAGATTTTAATTTGCGCTGCGTTTAGGGCAGACGTGATTGATGAGTCCACGATTTTCATTTGCACGATGCTCTCATTGACAATGTGGGAAGTCCCCATCGTGTTCAGGAATTTCTTCTTTCAGACCGCACACTCACGTAGAACTTGGTGCAAAGTGGGAAATAACTCGCGTTGAAGGACCCGTCAACATCTTCAATCCTACAATAACCGCAGAACAACTCGCGCTTCTTGCAGTCATGTTCGCGTGAGAGCCGGCAAGGTGCCCTTCTAGGATACAAGCACCAAGGGCCTGATGGGTGCTTGCACGGCCCGAAATGGTGTTTGGTTCGAGCGGCTGCCGGTGTGGTTTCAGAGGGACATAACAGCACTAATTGTTTCTCGTTACCGCTGCACACAGATGCGTTCTCTTTTCTCATTACTGAAGGGTGTGCTCATAGCTTGATTTTCAGCGGTAAGCGGGATGAAGAGGTCTCTTGCCTTTCTCGTGTGCCTTGAAGTGAAAAAGGGACTTTGGCAGAGTGTAACGTGGGGCAAGTTGGTGCATAGCTTAATGAAATATTTGTGGTGCAACTAACTAGGAAGATATATGAAAAATCCTATCCTGTGTTCTCTAGTTCTTCTTTCTTCTCAATAGTGCCACAAATAGTTCATTAAAAAAAAAAGTGGGGACTTTGTTGAATGCCGACGAGAGTTGCCTACGGGCCCACTTTGACAAAGTGGCTTTTTGGGCTAGTTGGTTGAAGCATGAATACGAATGTCAGTATCTGCTAACATTACGATACCTTTTGACAGGCTGGCTTTCCTCTGAAATGGGAAACGCAGACGTGAGTCAGCACTCTGCATTTATACGCAAAAAGGGGAACTAAGATTGCTGTTTTTGGAGAAGCGCAACCACCGCTGCCACACTGTAACATGCAGGCGCACGTGTTGGGCACCTAGGCGCTCTAAATGCAGTGACGACCCCATTGCTAGTGCCAGATTCCTGTCCGCCAAGGAGGAACTTGAGCATAAAACAAAGCTTGCCAGGGTCTTATATGGTGTCGGGGTATCGGCGCTACTCAGAACTAATCCGCAAAAACTTTGGTGTTCTGTTATGCCTATTACTGACTCTGCGTCTTCATTTACTGTCAACAGTGAAAGTGTAAATGATTCCGTGCACATTTCTAACGCATTTAATGAATATTTATATTCTGTCTACGCATCTGATTCCCAAGCATATCCGGCTTTTTATATTCAGATCATTCCATTGAAGACATTACAATTAGTGTTAAGTGTTCTTAATTTGATTTTAAAGCTAGACACCAAGAAATCTAGTGGCTCAGATGATGTTCTGAACTCCTTTTTACTGCGTTATTCTCAGTGGACCTCTCGTTACCTTGCTATTATATTTAATAAATCTTTAGCAACTAGTACCGTTCCTTCATCTTGGAAGGTTTATACCTTTGCATAAATCAGCTGGGAAGACTGACATAACTAATTATAGACCAATTTTTTAAACTCCCTATTCATGCAGAATGTTAGAGCATATAATCTACTAATCTACAAACACATAACGAATTTCCTTGAGTCAAATCATATTTTAACTAACGCTCGGCACGCTTCAGAAGCGGTTTCAGCACAGTCACTCAACTAACCGAATTCACTCACGACATTGCTTATCATTTAGACCAGGGAAATCAAATCTTTTTATCGACTTATCTAAAGCCTATGACACGGCACTGCATTCTCATCATCTGCACAAACTACTCGTAATTCTGAAGAATTCACGTCTGGTCGATTGGATTGCTAGTTTCCTTCATAAACGCTCTCGGTATGTAGACTTCAGTTCCACAAAGTCGTCAGTTCTAGACGTAGGTTCTGGGGTGCCACAAGGGTCTGTCCTGGGCCCCTTGTTATTAAAATTTGTCTATGACCTTCCAGAAAATGTCTCCTCAAACATTCGCCTTCACGCAGATGATTGTGCTTAATATGGCGCGATTGTTTCCGCAGCTGACCGAAAAAATTCTTTAACTCCTTTTGTGTTCGGTGTGAGAGATGGAAAATTAATAGTAATTAAAAAAGACTTTTGTCCTTTACAAAAAAATGCAATGCCTGTTATTGGAACATACTCTTTCAATGGTTCTTCTTTAAGCGGAGTTATGCAGTGTGAGTATCTTGGTGTCACATTCATTCATGACCTTTGAGGGTCTACTCATTTGCCTTAACATGTTTTAGAGCCCTAAAACAACTAGGATATTTACGTCAAACAATGCAGAATGCCCCAAAGTATAATTAAACTTCAAATTTATAAATCTCTCGTTTGCCCCATCGTCGATCTTGCCTCCACGCTGGTCGCCTTATTGGCCTCGAGATCTTGGAGTGGCGCGCTCTCGCGTGTGACGTCAGAGCGAGGGCTCTGTTCTCAACCGCGCTGCAGCAGCCGCTGCTCCTGATGCGGATCGTCTGCTTCAGGCGGGAACATTGTCGAACGAACAGCCTCGCGACGGTCAGCTAACGCCTACAACGAATGTTTTCGAGTGTAATCTTGAACTTGTTTTAGTTGCGGCCCAATCGATAGGGCCAAGGTATCCCCGGATGGCCGACGAGTGCGCCGATGCCACTGACCGCATTGCTGGTAAGAAAGTGAAATCATGTGTGAGTGTTCTCGCTCGTTATCGTGTTTCCGCCCTACAATACTCATTAGTTTGGGTGTTTCTTTCGATATTTCAGTAAGCGTGCCGTTCTCCAGCATCTACAAGTATGTAAATAAAGCTTGTGAAAGGTTGCGGTGCCTCATCGAGGGCGAAGCGGTGTACAACGCAGGCCACGTTGTTGAATGCGCGGTCGAGGCTGTCAACGCAGATCGCATCACCGTTGCAGCTCTCGTCCTGCAAACAAGTGCGCAAGTGCCGCCTTGTTGCACACCCTCCTGCCGATGACCATGATCGCAGTTTGTCCCGAAATGTTGGTTCAGTGAGAACGATATTACGTCGCAGTTCATATTATTAATACCTCACAGGGCAGTCGCATGGGTATTAGAATATAACAAATAGTGAATCGCTGATTATACCACGCACAGGGCCACAGAGATTAACGTGGCAAAGGCAAGCTGGGTCCATTTTCACGCCACGCAGCCTAACGAAAAGCTTAAAGAGCTCCGCTTTTAAAAAAAGTGTCTGCACTGCCTCAGGTGAAAATTTTTAGAGAATGTGCACTACACAGCAGCAACAGGTTTCGATTATGACTTTATGATAAGCACTCTGCTAGGCGCGCGCTTGCCTTTATAAGTAAAATACGTATGTACACCATCCAAATGCAGCCGTAGTCTCAGATATCCTGTGCCGCTCAGCTGAGCTCACGAGGCGTGCTTACGTGCGAGGCGATTCAGAGGCCGCATCGTCGGCTCCTTGTCTAGGGGCCTTCGCGGCAGGTTGTGGGACGGCACCGCACCGGGTATAAGTCGCTTATGCTTATAGCTTGCGTGCAATAAACTGCTTAAGTATTGGCAAGGCGATTAAACGCGGTCACAAGCTTGCCTAAGAGTGGCGCGTGCGGTGGGTAGCAGAAGTCACCGTCCGCGAAGTGATTGCTGCACACGGTCGATGAAGGTGTGGGGCGTATTCCCATTCTTAGCTTGACAATCCGCTCCTTCTTCAGCTTCGGCTCCTTAGAGTAGTTGTGAAAGCTAACACCTTTTTCACGAGCGGACGAAGTACACTGAGGCACAGAGCAGTACTTCACCATTGCGCAGCACTCGCCGCGGAGACAAGCGGCCGCAGTTCTAAGAAACAAAGAGCTGTAGTTCTAAATGAATGTTCAAAGCAGTCCCGTGGTTGTTCGAACAGCGTCAGTAGCCACCATACGCAAGATAACAATTGAACTGCTTTTTTGTTGAGATTTACAACGGTGGTTCCAACACGGCGCTGGGCCTACGTAGCAGACGAAAGCGCGCGAATCCCCGCTCTGACGTCATGCAGGCGCCGTTCGCAGCGCCGCCATCGGTCGCACACCAGGCCAATAGACAATGCGACATACTCGGACTGGAAGCAGTTCAAAAGAAAGCTGTGCATTTCAGTTTTCGCAGGTATGACCGCTACTTCTCACACTCATCGGCTTTACACGAACTAAAGCTAGAACCTTTCTTGGTATGTCGTGATGTAGAATCATTAAAATTTTTGCACAACATAATCAACAAGTTGTATCGTATTTCAAACACAGCTTGTCTGTCCTTTGCCAAGCTTTCCTCTGCGCTTAACTTCCACGAACTTAATCTTGCTACATTTTTTTCGCGCACCGATACATTTTTTAGAGTTTTTTTCCCCACACTATAGAATTATGGAATTCTATGCCTGGCTGTGTTTGTTCTCTCCTGCCGAATGATTTTGTGCCTATTCTTATTGAAAATCATGTATAAGAAAAACTTAATTCGTTTACTTTTTGCAAATGGTTTTTGTTGTTGCTTATTGTATCTTCTGTCTGTTCTGCCCCTTTCTGCATTGTATAACCCCACTCCTGCAATAGCTCTTTCACAGGGCTGCAGTATGTAAGATAAGTAAATGTATGCTCCCAACCTTGGCGTGCTCCACTCGCCCCACAGATGGCGGGAGCAGCAGTGCCTCCTACCAGCTCTGCAGATATATAGGCATAAAACGAGAGCTTGTGTGATACAGCAGGCTATCTTGCTTGGGGAGCCAGACATCAAAGAGTATGCAAAAATCATTCCCTCTCTTAACAGTTGCGTGCCTACAAAGAATGTGGCTAATTTTTTTTCTTATCTTTCTTGTATGCTTTTACCGCTGAAATAGTGGCATACTGGGATGCAAGGGTCGCCATGTACTAATGTAAGCTGCCTGTTTTTACTGTTGAAAAGTATTAGACTCTTGTCTGGCACTATTGATACAGCCTCAAAATTCACTCTCTTCCTATACTAGTATGCTGCCTCGGGTCGTATATTTCTTAGCTGCTGTGTACTGGTGTTGCCTAAGGCGAAAAGTCGACACAGGTACGTGGGGTGGTGGATGCAAGGGAATTCAGTTGTCGGACAAGGGATGACTGAGAACACATTTCGAGAAGGCGAACTTGTCTTTGTTCGGGCCTTTCTCCATGCATGTCTCTCAAGATGCCATTCCTACAGTAGGTGACCTCTTACATTGTCAACTGCTTTAGAAGGCATTCAATACTCGATAACATTGGTTAGTACATATTTCTGTGGAATACCTGCTGCAGTAGTTAGCAGCTGTGGTGTTCTCTGCCAAACTCCAAGTGTCAGGTTAAGGACTTTTCACAATGGCCATTTGATGGGGGATTAATGCAAGCAAGAATTTGTGCTTGCATTTATGTACAGTACTCACGAATTGAAATTGGACAATTTAGGGCTAATTAATGCACGTATTGTGACGTCGCCACTTGTGACGCCGCAGTTGACACTCCTTTAATAAACCTTCGAGACTTAGCGAACCGAACACATCCGAGGCACAGAACAATCTCAAGATATGTCCCCACAAGCGAAGATGATGAAGAACACCATGTGATGATAATGTACAGATGATGAAGAAGGGCCTGATAAATGCCCACAGTAATTTCATTTCTACCCTCTCGGTTCAAGTTATGTCGGCGTAATTTCGACTCGAATGCCTGGATCAGAGCCAACGTTATCTTTGGAGACCAGATTCGTCGCGACACGACATGGTTATTGCGAGCTATTGCGCATGCAAGTCGTCATACTAAAGACATTGATGTTGCTTTTCCATGCGAGGGTACTGTACAGGTTAAAAAACTCCAGCTAATCATGCCTAGTGCCAAGTCCTCTGCAGTGCCTCATGATCAAATTGTGATTTTGCACATAACCTCTTGTAAAACTATGCTAGCAACTAAGTTTATAAAATATCTGTAGGATGCTGTTTTGCTTTGGGAGACAGGCTTGATTACGTTGTTGCAAAGGCTAGCGGCTGCTTGATTAGCAATTTGCGGTGTTCTCTAGCTAATGCTCTATTGCATTCGTCTTATCAGTCTTATTCATTTTGCCTGCCTTGTGAAGATTCTCTGCTACCAGTGTTGGGGTCGGACAAGTAGCTTCGATGAAAACGGGTTCCCTTGCGAAAACTTTGGGTCCAACCGTCGCTTGTTCATTCACTGTTAATTATTTTTTAAATGGTTCATTTGTAGCCGGAAGCTATGCCTGTAGGCAATTAGCAGCATCATTTGCAGTCTTTACCACAGCGTCACTTGTGCCTGTACATAGTTCACTATGGTGCATCATTGTCTCCCACATGCTAGCTCTCCTCTTGCCTTTCTTTCTTTACATTAGAATAGCAGGGCAGAGACTGAGGAACTCTGGTCAACCATGTGTTGTACTCCAGGTGTGGTTTGCATAACAAATTAAGCGGAAATTGGCCTCATAGAACTTTAGAAAGTGTGGTGCTTGAATTTCGCTATGATAATGTGTTTTGTGATTCTTTGCAACTTGACTTGTTAAATTTGTGTTTTTACTTTTTCATAGGACGATCGTCTCGCCTCTCACTTGACGTCAGAGAAATGGAGCAGAGACTATGGTCATGGCAAAATGATCAATTGTATGTATCTCTCGCTTTCCCTTTAAAATATTTCTTGCTTTTGCTGTGCCTTTACTGTGTTTTACATGTGTTAGCCAGAGATACCTAACATTCAATATTGTTATAATTTCTTTTATAGAAATCTGTTCTGGTAAACACTATAACAGGGTGCGCACAGGTCCTTGAAATCCTTGAAAACCCTTGAAATTGAAAATTTCGTTTTCAGGGCTTTGAAGGTCCTGGAATTCGTTCCGGTCCTTGAAAACCCTTGAATATTGGGGATTGAATTTCAGGGAATTTTCTCGGATTGCGCGACTTGCAATTCATGGCAGTTGAGTGTGGTGTCGGGCAAACTTCATTGCTTATCGCGTCCGCGACACTGCGATGCCGGGCAAACTCGAAGTCAGACACGGTCGAGAATCGCGTTCCGCGACTCTCAGATTGCGAAGTGGCAAGACACGAGGCGAGAACCGCCTGCACCCCAGCGGATTTTTTTTGGCAAGATCGAGGCTTGTTTGTGGTTTTGGGTGGCCAGACCCGCAGCGGCATTTTTTTTATCTGGCTTGGGGGTTTGGTTTCGGTTGGCCAGAAGCCATAAGCTGAGGCTGGCCACATCTGAGGCTACAGCATCTTCCGGAAAAAAGAAAGCTCTCCGGAAAAAAGAAAATGCGCTTTGCACGAATGCGCTTGTAGCAGTAGACATTACTGTATTTGAAATGTTTTTCTTTGGCTTCGGTTTTAGTGGTATCCCTCGGCAACCCGCTAAAAAAATACAGCACACTCTCGCTAAAAAAAAGCCTCAGCCACCTCACTCTCTATCTGTTGGCCACATTGTGTGCTGTGTAGCTTCTCAGCTTGCACCTGTGTTCCGGTGGTGTTTTGTTTTTCTGTGTACGTGTCGGTTGCGGCGCAGTGCTTGCTCGTGCTCCGGTGGTGTTTTGTTTTGCTCGTGTCGGAATTTGCGGCGCATGGTTGTGCATTGAATTTGCAGGTGCATAATTGTGCAGTCATGGCATAATTTGGAGTCTGCGGGGAATGTAACTTCCAGAGCGCTTGGCTCAGCAGCAATGATTATAAGCGTTGGATTGCACCGGATGCATCTGACCCCCACCGTGCAAAATACACATTGTGCAAGAAGACCTTCGACATCACTTCTATGGGCGAATCTGGACGGGCCGAATGTGAACCTAACATTTTTCAGTTTTTCGGAACATGCAAGCTCATTTTCAGGAAAAGCATCAGGTCCAATGTTGGGCGACTTGGGGAGTGTGCCCATACTGCCTCCATCTGTCTAATGCCTACAAAGGCAGGCGTTGCAGCCTCTAAGTGAGGCAAGTGAGGCATGACATTCTACTGTCAAGCATGAGTGCACTCTTCCATGACTCGCATGCAGGAAGGGACGATTTTTCAACCGTGGCTAACCAGAACAAATTTCCTCTGCCGTATGTGTCCCATCGATGGGTGGAAAACCACAATTGTGATTGAGAGAGCTTTTGCTTTTTTGGAATGATATGAAGAAATATGTGGATCCGCAAGAAGCGCGCAGGTGAGCTTACCGATGTGGAGTCTGCAAGAAGCAAGCATGAGCTTTGAAAATGTGAATACCGCTTTTGTCGTGCATCCTTTGAAAATGGCAAAACTGAACTTTGCCCTCTTTTGTCGCACTCCTGATTATTCATGGCAAAACTTGAAAGACTGGCCTCTGTGTCCGACAAACCCATCGATCTTCTTTCTTGGGAGACCTTGAAAGTCAGCATTGTGTGAAAGCTCCTTTCAAATTCAGTCCAAGCCTCAGTGTTGTCGATCATGGGGAGGAGTTGGTGGTCTTGTTGGGGAGACTTGAAAGATTGTGCGGAAGCTCCTTTCAAAATTCATTGAAAGCCTCAGTGTTGCTCCACTTGAAAAAATTGGGAGGAGTTGGTTGGTCCCTGAGGGTGGAGGTTGATGACCCATCAAACACTGCTCCACTTGAAAAAGGGGATATTGGTCCAAAAACAAGTGCAAAGAACCGGCATTTCATGAAGTCAGAATGGAGTCAAAAGCTAGTGCAAAGGTTCTTGGCAGCTGTGATTTCAGTAAATACAGAATGGAGCGCAAAAGTTCTGGGCAGCTGACCAAGAAAAGTCATCTTTGGAACGAAACCTCTCCTCTCTAGTCCCCTGGTCATGTGCTCTTTGGTTAGAAACCTCTCCTCTCAGACCACGGCAGTGCTGGTGGGCCTAAGGAGCCAGGTGCTGGACAGTGCCTGGTGGGCTAAGGAAGGTGGCAGGAAGACTAGACACCGACCATGGCAGGAAGACTGGGCGGGCCGGCAGAGTACACCGAAATGCTGGAAGCGTTCAAGCATGAGCTTCGCCTCTTTGAGAGGCGAAGCTCATGCTTTCAGCCAAGGAGGTTTCAGCCAATGTTTGGCCACCACTGTGGGTTGGCAATAGCACTGCAACCGCCTACGCTAAATCCGCATTTGATGGCTGTGGTGTGGGAGGCGTGTCATTTCGGCAGTCACTGTCCACATGTTGCTGGCTCGAGTAGTGACGGATGATCTCAGCGTCCAACTCGGCGAAAACACCCAAGCACCTTTGGATGGTGAATAATCGCTGCTTTTTTGCCATCGTCAGGCGCCTTGTACTTGCTGCGTTTCTTTAGTTTCGACGGCACACATGGAAGCGGCGTCGGAGCAACTTCAGCAGATCGGGCCTCACACGCCAAGAAACAAACAGGGAGCGAGACACAAGCTCGGGACGCAGATCAGGCCTAGCCACGAAACATGATAACGTAAACCCTCAAACGCCAAAAGGGACGACGTTGGGCTCGTTGATGTTGCAGTGCTCGTGTTGTCATCCTCTCTGTCGAGTTAGGATCCGCGCGCGTCTCCCCCTCAAAACGCCGCATCGAGCCGATTCAGATCTTGGGTTGGCTTGGCCTGTTTGGCTGTGGTAGCCATTCAGTGGATATTTGACTGGCGAAAGCCAAACGGCAACCGTTACGTGTAGCCAACAAACACCTTCGAGATCGGTAGTTTCTGCATGGATTTTGACACTGGCACGATCTCCAGTGCAACATTTCAGTGCTGGCAACCTAGCAACATATTGTAAACATTGCTGACAGCTTGTCGTGGCGTTCAACGTCGCACTCGATCAGCCAGCCGGAGTCCGAAAAATCGAACGGCGCCCTGTGGGTGTCGATTTTCGGTCGTGAGG